>NC_069499.1:1465503437-1465689650 GCF_027579735.1 Bombina bombina | reverse complement strand
GTCAGAGAAAGGGGGAAGAGAAAGGGGAGGGAGAAAGGGGGGGAGAGAAAGGGGGGGGAGAGGGGAAAGAGAAAGGTGGAAAGAGGGGAAAGAGAAAGGGGGAGAGAGGGGAAAGAGAAAGGGGGAGAGAGGGGAAAGAGAAAGGGAGAGAGAGGGGAAAGAGAAAGGGAGAGAGAGGGGAAAGAGAGAGGGGAAAGAGAGGGAGAGAGAGGGGAAAGAGAAAGGGAGAGAGAGGGGAAAGAGAAAGGGAGAGAGAGGGGAAAGAGAAAGGGAGAGAGAGGGGAAAGAGAAAGGGGGAGAGAGAGGGGAAAGACAAAGGGGTAGAGAGGGGAAAGACAAAGGGGTAGAGAGGGGAAAGACAAAGGGGTAGAGAGGGGAAAGAGAAAGGGGGAGAGAGGGGAAAGAGAAAGGGGTAGAGAGGGGAAAGAGAAAGGGGGAAAGAGAAAAAGGGAGAAAAATATGAAAGAGAAAGGGGGAGAAAAAATATGACAGATAAAGGGGGACAGAGAAAGGGGGCATAAAAAGGGGGGCAGAGAAAGAGAAAGGGGGGCAGAGAAAGAGAAAGGGGGGCAGAGAAAGAGAAAGGGGGGGCAGAGAAAGAGGGGGCAGAGAAAGGGAGAGAGGGGGGCAGAGAAAGGGGGAGAGAGGGAGACAGAGAAAAGGGGAGAGCGGGAGACAGAGAAAGAGGGTGAAACGGAGACAAAAAGAAAGGGGAGAATGATAAAATAGTGAGATTGTCAGAGAAAAAAGTGCTGGCAACAATATGAAGAAGCATTTATCTATGATCCCCATGCGGTCCATAGAGCTCACTGCAACCGATTCCATGCTGCAAAGGCATGTGCATGTACCAGAGAAATTTAAATGAGAATGCAAAAAGTGTCCCTGTATATAACTTCTGGGCTGGGCCCTTTCTAACCCTGCAGGATACTTATTCATTGCAAATGACGAGTTGCATATACTACGGCTAAGGCTGCAGAGTATGTGCTTTTCAAAACTAGCACAGTATACAAGAGGAGGGGGGAAGTGGGCGTCACAAGCTTTAGCCCGCAGTCCCCAGCAGATGCTAACCCCTCAACCTCATCGTTATAGTAAGATTCCTCGAGCCACTGCACCAGGAATTAGTTTGCTGCTACAAATTTCTGACCTTATTAATATCTGCACCTGAAATTAGATGTTTGCTTTGAAACTGAGCAAGATTACAATCATTTGGATGCTTTGGGTGCCAATTATAGCAGAACAGCGTATTGAATGCAATTTAGTTCTTTGTAAATGCTGCTCTTAGCAGCTGAGAAATAAATGAGCTGTCCTCTAAAGTCTCAGAGCTCATAATTAGGAAGCGCCGGGCAAAATGTTCACTGCTCAATACATATTTATGGAAACATTCCAGTAAGAGAGAGAGAGGAGGCTGAAGGGCAGACCAAGGGCTGATGGACACTGTAAAGAGGCAGTATACAAGTTAACGCCAACCACTGATGGGCCTAAGCTTTCAAACAGAGAAGGGAATATGGAAAAATTAACATATATTAAAAAATTCAGCAAGTTTGAACTGGATGAGAATGTTTCATAGAAAGAGCAGAACGGAAACAAGAGGTCATGCTATGAATCTGACTAGTTGAAATGAGGACATTAGGGAATGGAATTGTTCAGGGAACTGTATTAAAAAGGCAACTGGGGTAATTAAAGGGACACTCAAGTCAAAATAAAATGTTATGATTCAGAAAGAGCATGCAGTTTTAAGACACATTCCAATTTACTTCCATTATCAAATTTTGAAGTTTTTTTTATTACACACACACTTTCTGGGGAACAAGATCCCACTGAGCATGTGCACAAGTTCACAGGGTATACGTATAGTAGTCTGTGATTAGCTTATGTCTGTCACATGATACAGGGAATGGAAACAGAGAAAAAAAATCTACTGCTTATTTGAAATTAAGAGTAGGTGCTATTGCATTGTCTTTTTTATTATGTAATTCTACTGCATTGAGTGGTCCTTTAAAATAACATTACAGTTTTTTGTTTTTTTTTGAGGGAGGGCTTTTCTTCCATGATTTAGATAATATAATAAATTTTAAAAAAATATTTCTGGGGGCGGAGCCTAGAGGGCAATGGAGTAAGACGCGGATCAAAACTGCTCCGGGCAAACTGGAGGTCAAGGGAGCTCACTGAAAGTGGTCCATCCGGAGGAGAGACTATGCCCTGGGGCTCAGAGCCTAAATAACAGCAGCCAGACCGGGTCCGGAACATAGCGGTGTGAATATACAGCTCTCGGTATATTCCTGAGCAGCAGGTGCGGCGGCCATCTTGGGGAACCTCAAGGCCATTTAGACCGCAATATACATAAGCCTGGGACGCTCTGAGAAGTAATGAAGGACGTTGGTACTCCGGTGAGGTATGCATATATAGGGGATGGGCTCCAACATAGCCGCATTATGCTTTAAGGGATATCCTCAGAGACTCTGGGACTCTGGGGCCCCTAATTAACATAGCTGCACGATCTATCTACAGGGCTATGTAGTAGGCCCAACAAGTGAAGGGGCGGCCTAGCAGGAGGAAAATATATAAATTTTCATAATCAATCTTATGGAACAATAGACCCCCTACTTTTATGGCTATATAGCGGCAAAGGATACGACAGAGGGACTTTGAGCATAAGCAGACCCACTCTATATATACATTGAGGCTTCTGCGTAGCATCAGCACATTTACTGGGGGCCTGCTTTGATAACCCTTCCCTGGATTATACACAGCTTGCTAAGGGAGAGGAGGAAAAAATCTGCTCTCCAAGGCATATAAGCAGAACTTTATTAATATGGCTGCAAGAAAGCTAGCTAAGGCCCCCCAGGGAGGCAAAGCCACTACCGCACACCACTTCTTCAGGCAGGTGAAGGGAGACAAGGCTATAGTAGCCCCACATGCAGAGAATGACGAGGAGGCAGACTCAGATAGCAGATCAGAACCCAGTGACTAAGGCTGGCATTAAAATGCTGGTCTCCAAACAAGACATAACTAGTACATTTGACAAACTCTGGGAGAAGATAGATGCTAAGCAGAGCTCAGTCACCAGTAGTCTGGCGGACATTAAACAAGACATCCAGGATCTGGGTAACAGGGTTTCTACATTGGAAGATACAGTGCTAGAGGAGGTTACTTCTATATGACAGCAGGTGGAGACTCAAAAACAAGAGCTGATCCAGGACAGAATAGAAGACCTTGAAAACCGCATCCGTAGGTGCAATATTCGTTTGAAGGGAATCCCTGAATCAGTGCCCCCAGAGGAGTTAGATCGTTACCTGTCTCAGCTGTTTCAGGCTATTACTGGACACTCGGAGGAGGGCTGTTTCCAGATGGAGAGGGCTCATAGGGCTCTCAGGGCAAAAGCTAAAGTGGACGCCCCACCCAGGGATGTCATAGTCCACATGTTTCGCTTTAAGGAGAAGGAGGCTGTCTTGGCAGCCTCCAGGAAGAATCCGACCTTCAAGTTCCAAGGGTCGGTGAGCCAATTCTACCAGGATCTATGTTTACGGACTCTACAGAAAAGAAGTGCCATGAGACCACTTACACTCCTGTTTCGAAAGAATGACATCAAGTATAGATGGGGATTTCTCTTTGCGCTTATCATTTTTCACAATGGGGCCATATTCACCATCAGAGAAGCTCAGGACATACCGGACATTTGCAACCATCTGGGCCTGGAGGCTCCTCGGCTGCCCTCTGGCCTGGCGGAACCAAACAGTATGGATTACAGTAAAACCCGCTCCTTGCCGCAGAAACAGAGCTGGTTGAAGAACACCAAAAAGAAGCAAAAGACCTGAGCTCCTACACAGTTGAGCAACTGAATGAGAAACTTGGTGAATTGAACTACTCCAGGTCCTTTAACTCCCATAGATCGACCGGACTATGAGATGAGTATGAGAATATCATTGTTGGTTAAAAGGTTTATAGGTTCTGAGCCCGTGTGGTTCTGCTTCTTGGGAGGAGTAGTAAGGGAGGTAAGGAGAGATTGAAGGAGGTTTAAACAGTAGGGGATATGGACTATCTCTGAGATACTTAGCCGTTAGAGCTGGATGAGGAGGACAAAGCGACTCTCAGACTCTGGGGCTTGGGGGAGGAGAGGTGGATTATCTTGCCTGCTAGGAGGGGATGTATTGCTTTTTTTAAATAAGAAAACATAATTTATGTAAGAACTTACCTGATAAATTCATTTCTTTCATATTAGCAAGAGTCCATGAGCTAGTGACGTATGGGATATACATTCCTACCAGGAGGGGCAAAGTTTCCCAAACCTCAAAATGCCTATAAATACACCCCTCACCACACCCACAAATCAGTTTAACGAATAGCCAAGAAGTGGGGTGATAAGAAAAAAGTGCAAAAGCATAAAAAATAAGGAATTGGAATAATTGTGCTTTATACAAAAAAAATCATAACCACCACAAAAAAGGGTGGGCCTCATGGACTCTTGCTAATATGAAAGAAATGAATTTATCAGGTAAGTTCTTACATAAATTATGTTTTCTTTCATGTAATTAGCAAGAGTCCATGAGCTAGTGACGTATGGGATAATGACTACCCAAGATGTGGATCTTTCCACGCAAGAGTCACTAGAGAGGGAGGGATAAAATAAAGACAGCCAGTTCCTGCTGAAAATAATCCACACCCAAAATAAAGTTTAAATGAAAACATAAGCAGAAGATTCAAACTGAAACAGCTGCCTGAAGTACTTCTCTACCAAAAACTGCTTCAGAAGAAGAAAACACATCAAAATGGTAGAATTTAGTAAAAGTATGCAAAGAAGACCAAGTTGCTGCTTTGCAAATTTGATCAACCGAAGCTTCATTCCTAAACGCCCAGGAAGTAGAAACTGACCTAGTAGAATGAGCTGTAATCCTCTGAGGCGGAGTTATACCCGACTCAACATAGGCATGATGAATTAAAGATTTCAACCAAGATGCCAAAGAAATGGCAGAAGCTTTCTGGCCTTTTCTAGAACCGGAAAAGATGACAAATAGACTAGAAGTCTTTCGGAAAGTCTTAGTAGCTTCAACATAATATTTCAAAGCTCTAACAACATCCAAAGAATGCAATGATGTCTCCTTAGAATTCTTAGGATTAGGGCATAATGAAGGAACTACAATTTCTCTACTGATGTTGTTGGAATTCACAACCTTAGGAAAAAATTCAAAAGAAGTTCGCAACACTGCCTTATCTTGATGAAAAATCAGAAAAGGAGACTCACAAGAAAGAGCAGACAATTCAGAGACTCTTCTGGCAGAAGAGATGGCCAAAAGGAACAAAACTTTCCAAGAAAGTAATTTAATGTCCAATGAATGCATAGGTTCAAACGGAGGAGCTTGAAGAGCCCCCAGAATCAAATTCAAACTCCAAGGAGGAGAAATTGACTTAATGACAGGTTTAATACGAACCAAGGCTTGTACAAAACAATGAATATCAGGAAGATTAGCAATCTTTCTGTGAAAAAGAACAGAAAGAGCAGAGATTTGACCTTTCAAGGAACTTGCGGACAAACCTTTATCTAAACCATCCTGAAGAAACTGTAAAATTCTCGGAATTCTAAAAGAATGCCAGGAAAAATGATGAGAAAGACACCAAGAAATATAAGTCTTCCAGACTCTATAATATATCTCTCTAGATACAAATTTACGAGCCTGTAACATAGCATTAATCACAGAGTCAGAGAAACCTCTTTGACCAAGAATCAAGCGTTCAATCTCCATACCTTTAAATTTAAGGATTTGAGATCCTGATGGAAAAAAGGACCTTGCGACAGAAGGTCTGGTCTTAACGGAAGAGCCCACGGTTGGCAAGAGGCCATCCGGACAAGATCCGCATACCAAAACCTGTGAGGCCATGCTGGAGCTACCAGCAGAACAAACGATTATTCCTTCAGAATCTTGGAGATTACTCTTGGAAGAAGAACTAGAGGCGGAAAGATATAGGCAGGATGATACTTCCAAGGAAGTGATAATGCATCCACTGCCTCCGCCTGAGGATCCCGGGATCTGGACAGATACCTTGGAAGTTTCTTGTTTAGATGAGAAGCCATCAGATCTATTTCTGGAAGTTCCCACATTTGAACAATCTGAAGAAATACCTCTGGGTGAAGAGACCATTCGCCCGGATGCAACGTTTGGCGACTGAGATAATCCGCTTCCCAATTGTCTATTCCTGGAATATGAACCGCAGAGATTAGACAGGAGCTGGATTCCGCCCAAACCAGAATTCGAGATACTTCTTTCATAGCCAGAGGACTGTGAGTCCCTCCTTGATGATTGATGTATGCCACAGTTGTGACATTGTCTGTCTGAAAACAAATGAACGATTCTCTCTTCAGAAGAGGCCAAGACTGAAGATCTCTGAAAATTGCACGGAGTTCCAAAATATTGATCGGTAATCTCACCTCCTGAGATTCCCAAACCCCTTGTGCTGTTAGAGACCCCCACACAGCTCCCTAACCTGTAAGACTTGCATCTGTTGAAATTACAGTCCAGGTCGGAAGAACAAAAGAAGCCCCCTGAACTAAACGATGGTGATCTGTCCACCACGTCAGAGAGTGTCGTACAATCGGTTTTAAAGATATTAATTGAGATATCTTTGTGTAATCCCTGCACCACTGGTTCAGCATACAGAGCTGAAGAGGCCGCATTTGAAAACGAGCAAAGGGGATCGCGTCCGATGCCGCAGTCATAAGACCTAGAATTTCCATGCATAAAGCTACCGAAGGGAAAGATTGTGACTGAAGGTTTCGACAAACTGATATCAACTTTAGATGGCTCATGTCTATCAAAGATAGAGTCATGGATACTGAATCTATCTGAAAACCTAAAAAGGTTACCTAAGTCTGAGGAATCAATGAACTTTTTGGTAAATTGATCCTCCAACCATGATGTTGAAGAAACAACACAAGTCGATTCGAATGAGATTCTGCTAAATATGAAGACTGAGCAAGTACCAAGATATCGTCCAAATAAGGAATACCACAATACCCTGTTCTCTGATTACAGACAGAAGGGCACCGAGAACCTTCGTAAAAAATTCTTGGAGCTGTAGCTAGGCCAAACGGCAGAGCCACAAACTGGTAATGCTTATCTAGGAAAGAGAATCTCAGAAACTGATAGTGATCTGGATGAATCGGAATATGCAGATATGCATCCTGTAAATCTATAGTAGACATATAATGCCCTTTTTGAACAAAAGGCAGGATAGTCCTTACAGTTACCATTTTGAATGTTGGTATCCTTACATAATGATTCAATATTTTTAGATCCAGAACTGGTCTGAAGGAATTTTCCTTCTTTGGTACAATGAAGAGATTTGAATAAAACCCCAGTCCCTGTTCCAGAACTGGAACTGGCAAAATTACTCCAGTCAACTCTAGATCTGAAACACATTTCAGAAATGCTTGAGCCTTCGCTGGGTTTACTGGGACACGGGAAAGAAAAAATCTCTTTGCAGGAGGCCTTATCTTGAAGCCAATTCTGTACCCTTCTGAAAAATGTTCTGAATCCAAAGATTGTGAACGGAATTGATCCAAATTTCTTAGAAAAAACGTAATCTGCCCCCTACCAGCTGAGCTGGAATGAGGGCCGCACCTTCATGTGGAGCTGGCTTTGATTTTCTAAAAGGCTTGGATTTATTCCAGACTGGAGATGGTTTCCAAACTGATACCGCTCCTGAGGATGAAGGATCAGGTTTTTGTTCCTTGTTGTGACAAAAGGAATGAAAACGATCATTACCCTGGAAAGAAAGGGAAAGCAGAGTAGACTTAGAAGACATAACAGCATTCCAAGTCTTAAGCCATAAAGCTCTTCTAGCTAAAATAGCTAGAGACATATACCTGACATCAAATCTAATGATATCAAAGATGGCATTACAAATAAAATTATTAGCATGTTGAAGAATAAAAATGCTATGAGAATTATGATCTGTTACTTGTTGCGCTAAAGCTTCTAACCAAAAGATGAAGCTGCAGCAACATCCGTTAAAGATATAGCAGGTCTAAGAAGAATACCTGAACACAAGTAAGCTTTTCTTAGAAAGGATTCAATTTTCCTATCTAAAGGATCCTTAAGGAAGTACCATCTGCCGTAGGAATAGTACGCTTAACAAGAGTAGAGACAGCCCCATCAACTTTTAGGGATTTTGTCCCAAAACTCTAATCTGTCAGATGGCACAGGATATAATTGCTTAAAACGTTTAGAAGGAGTAAATGAATTACCCAAATAATTCCATTCCCTGGAAATTACTTCAGAAATAGCACTAGGGACAGGAAAAACTTCTGGAATAACTACAGGAGATTTAAAAACCTTATCTAAACGTTTAGATTTAGTATCAAGAGGACCAGAATCCTCCATTTCTAATGCAATTAGGACTTCTTTAAGTAAAGAACGAATAAATTTCATTTTAAATAAATATGAAGATTTATCAGCATCAACCTCTGAGACAGAATCCTCTGAACCAGAAGAACCATTATCAGAATCAGAATGATGATGTTCATTTAAAAATTCATCTGAAAAATGAGAAGTTTTAAAAGACTTTTTACATTTACTAGAAGGAGGAATAACAGACATAGCCTTCTTAATGGATTTAAAAACAAAATCTCTTATGTTATCAGGAACACTCTGAGTATTAGATGTTGACAGAACAGCAACAGGTAATGTAACAGTACTTAAAGGAAATGTGGGACATCTTGCAATATGTAATAGAAAAAACAACATATAAAGCAAAATTGATCAAATTCCTTAAATGACAGTTTCAGGAATGGGAAAAAAAATGCCAGTGAATAAGCTTCTAGCAACCAGAAGCAAAAAATCAATGAGACTTAAATAATGTGGAGACAAAAGTGACGCCCATATTTTTTCGCGCCAAAAAAGACGCCCACATTATTTGGCGCCTAAATGCTTTTGGCGCCAAAAATGACGCCACATCCGGAACGCCGACACTTTTGGCGCAAAAGAACGTCAAAAATGACGCAACTTCCGGCAACACGTATGACGCCGGAAACAGAAAATAATTTTTGCGCCAAAAAAGTCAGCTCCAAGAATGACGCAATAAAATGAAGCATTTTCAGCCCCCACGAGCCTAACAGCCCACAGGGAAAGTCAAATTTTTAAGGTAAGAAAAAAATGAATTATTCATATGCATTATCCCAAATATGAAACTGACTGTCTGAAATAAGGAATGTTGAACATCCTGAGTCAAGGCAAATAAATGTTTGAATACATGTATTTAGAACTTTATATAAAAGTGCCCAACCATAGCTTAGAGTGTCACAGAAAATAAGACTTACTTACCCCAGGACACTCATCTACACGTAGTAGAAAGCCAAACCAGTACTGAAACGAAAATCAGTAGAGGAAATGGTATATATAAGAGTATATCGTCGATCTGAAAAGGGAGGTAAGAGATGAATCTCTACGACCGATAACAGAGAACCTATGAAATAGACCCCGTAGAAGGAGATCACTGCATTCAAATAGGCAATACTCTCCTCACATCCCTCTGACATTCACTGCACGCTGAGAAGAAAACCGGGCTCCAACCTGTTGCGGAGCGCATATCAACGTAGAATCTAGCACAAACTTACTTCACCACCTCCATAGGAGGCAAAGTTTGTAAAACTGATTTGTGGGTGTGGTGAGGGGTGTATTTATAGGCATTTTGAGGTTTGGGAAACTTTGCCCCTCCTGGTAGGAATGTATATCCCATACGTCACTAGCTCATGGACTCTTGCTAATTACATGAAAGAAATATATAACTCTCTTGATCTCAAAATTTATGTTTTAGTATAAACATTTCGATTGCATGATTGTTATGTATGTATAGTAAGATATTGTTTATAAATGCTTACTAACAGGGAGTGGGCACTAGGCTCATTCTCTACCCATGCTTTTAAATTTACAATGCTGAATTGTTTATTGTGTTTATTATTGTTTTGTTACTGTGGTACTAGGCACTACACCAGAAGGAAAGGTAAGGGTACAGCTGACAGCCAGATAGGTAGGACCTGACCGATGGATAAGTGTATTAGAATCGTCTCACATAACGTGAGGGGCCTTAATACAGATATGAAGAGGAAAACAGCACTCACTCAATACACGAGAGCTAGGGCAGACTTAATACTGTTACAAGAGACCCACTTTACTAATTCAGTTGTCCTTAAGTATTGGTCAAAGCAGTTATCTCTGCACTATCATTCTGCAACAGACAAAAAAAAAAAAAAAAAAAAAAGAGGGGGATTTCCATTCTTATCCACCAATCGCTCCAGTTTCACACAGAGGAAGTGATCACAGATCCGATTTGGAGGTTTCTCAAAGTTAGAGGATGCATTCAGTATACCCCAGTTACCATATGTAATGTGTACGCCCCCATGATAAACAGGGTACATTCTTTAGGCAAATATCACATCTCCTGACTCAGTGGTCCCAGTCCCGAATCATATTACCGGTAACATTAATATTTCTTTATCTCCACTCAGAAACACAGCAATGGTAAAATTAACAAACAAACAGCACAGACACAACACTATTGCAAAATCGATCAGGGACTCCTTGGCTATGCATAACTTATTGGACACTTGGGAGGCTAAATATGGCGAGACACTGGATTACACGTACTACTCGTATGCGCATAGATCATATTCTTTTCTATGAAAATGGCTCCGTATTATCCCTGCTCACCTGTCCTGTTACACCGATTGAGGTGTGTGGACAGGTGAGCAGAGATAATACGGAGCTATTTTCATTTCCTGGATACATCTACAATCTTCATAGGGTCCGGTAAGCAAAACCGCTACCCTTATCCAGCAAGCGGTAAAAAAATCGGACCGCATCGAGGAAAAGAAATAAGTCACCCCAGCACTTTAGGGGTTCAGCAAGTAGAAGCCGATACCACCTACAAGAAGCGGTTATTAACAGACCACAAGAAGAAACCGGAGGATACCACCCAAGTAGCCAGCATACAGCTACATCTCAGACCCCATCAAAGACAAGCAACCAGACCGCATTAAGGTGAAGGAAACATCACTCCAGCACCTGAGGGATTGAGCAAAGAACACCAACCTGCAGGAAGCGGTTATTAACAGACCGCAATAAGTCGGAGGATAACATCGAGCAAGCGGGCACTTAACAGCAAGTCACCGTTACAAAATCAAAGACCGGCAAAGATTAACTCAGCATAGAACGGAGTATACTATTCACCGGAACTTAAAGTGATGGTAAATTTGCCTCCATAACTTTACATATTTTGAAAGCTCTTGTCATTACTAGCATATTGATCTGCTTATTTATTTCAAAACTCAATTAAACTTCTAAAAATCAGCGTTTTTTTCAGGCTCCGTTACCTGATTTTATACAGCCCCTGTCAGAGATTTTCAGAGTGTAGTATTTGATTGGCATCTCTTTCAGCCAATAGGAGCCTCACCATGCGCCCCATGGATTTTACTCACAGCACGCTCCCGTGCTTGTAACTCTGCCTGGAAATGCAACTGCGCATGCGCAACTCAATACGCTATTTGCCTCACTGTTTTAGTTGCGCAAATAGCGTATTGAGTTGCGCAGTTGCACTTCCAGGCAGAGTTACAAGCACGGGAGCGTGCTGTGAGTAAAATCCATGGGGCGCATGGTGAGGCTCCTATTGGCTGAAAGAGATGCCAATCAAATACTACACTCTGAAAATCTCTGACAGGGGCTGTATAAAATCAGGTAACGGAGCCTGAAAAAAACGCTGATTTTTAGAAGTTTAATTGAGTTTTGAAATAAATAAGCAGATCAATATGCTAGTAATGACAAGATCTTTCAAAATATGTAAAGTTTAAAGCAAAATTTTCAACAGAGTTTTTTGGGAGAACCTTTTCATCCCGGTCACACCAACAAATAGTGTGTTCGACACAGAAACACTATAAGGTAACATCGGGCAAACTTGCCTAACAAATGATAACATTTTCTACTCATTATATTCACAGCCATCTGGCAGATCGCAATACTACACCCCAAGAGTATTTTGACTATTGGATTAAGACTATACAGTTGTTACTATTATCAACATTATTGTGACATTCAAATGAGTTACATTTAAAGGGACATAATACTCATATGCTAAATCACTTGAAACTGATGCAGTATAACTGTAAAAAGCTGACAGGAAAATATCACCTGAACATCTCTATGTAAAAAAGGAAGATATTTTACCTCACAATCTCCTCAGCTCAGCAGACTAAGATCTGTGTAAAAAGTTATACTTCACCTGCTCCCAGCTGCAGGTAAAAATAAAAAAAAAATGAAGAAATGAACAGCAGCCAATCAGCATCAGCAGTGCTGAGGTCATGAACTCTTACTGTGATCTCATGAGATTTGACTTATCTCTCATGAGATTTCATAGTAAACTTCCTTTACCTGATTGGTGAAATAATATGAGAGTTCACGATGCTCATCCCCTAAGATGTCCCAGGACAGACACACTAAAATGCTGCTTAGAAATCCTTTACAATGGGAGGTGGCTACTGAGGAACTTTTGAGGTAAAATATCTTTCTTTTTTACATATAGATGTTCAGGAAATATTTTCTAGTCAGCTTTTTACAGCTATGCTGCATCACTTTCAAGTGTTTAAACATTTGGGTATTATGGCCCTTTAACATTTAAGTTCCGATATCCTCAAGCAGACAGTTTATCCAAATTTTTGTTAGATACATTGTTGGACTCATATAGTAACAAATTTGTTTAATAATTTTGGATATATTTAAGAACGATAGAGCTTTTATTATCATTTATTTTAGCAGACACCGGTGTCCAGTTTTATATTTTACATATATATGTAATGGTTTGACGATCTTGCATATTTTATGTTTTTTAATCATATAAACAATACATTGCATTTTATTTTTATCATCATGTATATATATTTATAAATAGGAGCATACAGATACTGGTTTGTATAATTGACCCATAACGTCCAAGCAATCATAGCTATTGATATTTTATATTTTCGGAATAGCAAGCTAAGTTGCGCCACCTTATACTACTTGACTAGACCTCTGATATCTCTGCCCAACTTATACTGAGGGCTAGATTTATTAAAGCCCTATGGCTGCAAGTTCTCATAAGAACTTGCTCGCCGTATTTATCAAGCAGCGGTCACCAAACTGCTGCTTCCCTAACCTATTCGCCACCTCTAAGGTGGCGAAATTCAATCTCCTCGGTCTAGTCAGACCGAGGAGATTGACAGCTCCTGCCCGCGCTTGATTGGCTGTGCGCGGGCAGGGGACGGGATTGCACGCAAGCGCAAAATTGCGCTCGTGTGCAATAGCGAATACCTGCGGGTAATTTTGCCCAACCACAGGCGAGCTGAGGCGTATAGGGGCGCGTATACGCGCCCCTGTACGCCTCAGCTTTAATAAATCTAGCCCTAAGTCCTTCAGGACTTTTCTCTTGTTTCGGGCTACAAGATTAACTTGGATAAGTGCGAGGCGCTGCCCCTGAACCTGCCACCGCAGACTAAAAAATTGATAGAGGCCAATTTTGAGTTTGCCTGGGCCAAGAAGTCTATTAACTATCTAGGTATCAAGCTTCATATCAGTTTCATATCAGATTCATATCAACACCTTTATGGTCTAAACTATGTTCCACTTTACAATTCTATCAATAGGGACTTGAAGAAATGGAAAACTCATAAATTCTCCTGGTATGGTAGGCTCTTGGGGATTAAAATGAACGTTCTCCCGAGACTCCCATATCTCTTTAGGGCACTTCCAATAGTGGTTCCGAGATCTGATTAACAGAAATTACAAGCCTCACTGAATAGTTACTTGAGGGGGGAGAGAAGGGGGAGGATAGCTTCAGATATACTAGTCAGACACAGACAATTAGGAGGAGTAGGCCTCCCAAACTTGATAGACTATTATAGTGCGGCTAGGCTGGACCAGGACTCCTTACTTAGCTAGCAAGAATGACCATAACATCTTCTGGACCAGAATGGAGGCGGATTTGGGGGGTTATGAACACTTGGCGGACATATTATGGGAGTAGGACCAAACAATTGAAGGTCACTCTTCTAGGACCCAGGCCACAGCACACATGGTCAGGGGGTGGAAATTGCTTACTGGACCTCTGACTTTGATACATAGGAACTCCAGAACCAGGCCACTTAGGCTTCTGCTACACCCAGACTTGCGTACACAGGTGGGGAAGTGGCATAACAAGGGCCTCTACAGAGTAGCTGATTTTTTTGAGGGCAACCATATACGGACGTACTCCCAAATTCAAGACATGATCCACTCAATGAAACTACACTGGTTTCTTTACTTACAGGTCTCCTCAGCCATACAGAGATACTGTTTCCCCTGGGCTACACAGACACCCACTACACTAGAGCGTATACGTACCTCCCCAGTAAGACTGAAGAAAGTGATTTTGTCGCTATACTTGGCCCTTCAGGGAGCTAAAGCCCCAAACTGGTCGACCATAGTATCTAAATGGGAGCAGGACACCGGACTTGACCTCCCGAGAAATAAATGGGATATGATTCTATTTAACTCGAGTAAGGGACAAATAAGTGCTGACCTTAGAGAGAATTGTATTAAAACAGTTTTCAGGTGGTACCTTACCCGGACAGGACTTGCCACTTTACCTCAAACGGTTCCAACCAATGATATAGGGAGTGTGGGGCTAGGGGGACATATCTACATAAGTGGTGGGAGTGCCCAGTGGTCAGATCTGCTTGGGAGCAGCTTGGGGGGCTTTTGAGTGAGGTTCTGGGGGAGTCGGTTGACCTGACAGTTGCTCAAGAGCTTCTAAATCACAGAGTTAAACCATATATAATAAGGTAATTAATACGTTCATACAGACTTTGTGTACCGCAACCAGGATTTGCATCGCAAGACATTGGAAGACGGGGACGCCAGCCTGGGCTGAGGGGTTAGATAAGATAGCACACATATACACCATGTCAGAGATTGCGGCCAACATTCAGGGGACCAGGGAACACTTTACAAAAATATGGTTTTACTGGATAATGTATAAGCCAAGAGGATAGAGCAGGGGGTTGACGGTCTGGCTTCACGACAGAAATAGGTCTAAGACAAATAGAGAAGTACCCATATCAAAGAGTCTGGTTCCACTGGTTAATGTCCATTAGCTTCTAGGGTAGAGAGGAGACTAGACAGGAAAAGAGCAGGGTGTAGTGTCAGCCAACAAGTGCCACAGAATTGTTTTGTTTGTTCTAAAACGGGAGTTTTGTTCCACAAAATGTTTTGTTGTTTTTTTGTTTTTTTTTTAAAAAAAGGGAAAAAAGAAGGGGGATTTAATGGAAAGTGTTAATTAACAGGTTGGCTACTGCAGAATTTCAATGTGACGTCTTTAATGTAACAATGTTGGATGATGTAAGAGCTTCTTCTCTGCATAACCGTTATTTGATTATGATTTGATAATGATGCAAGACACCACACCTGTGGTAACAGTTACTATGTTGTATATTGAATTATTTGATCCTAATAAAGAAATATTTCAACTAAAAAAAAAACTTTCTACAGTCAGGTGCCTAAAGAGCCTCTTATTAAAAGTAGTAATCTACTCTTAAACACTTCTTCCTTCAGAGAAGGTTAAGTTTCAACATGGTGTAAAACTACAGAATAGTTTTATTATATGAAGAATATTTTAATAATCAATAAGAAGAGTATTTTCTCTGTAGTAGTAAAAGAGAAAGCTAATTCCAAACAAGACACTATAGCCAACAATTCATAAAGACACAGAAGCCAGGTTTTTGTCAAATATGTAGTTTTTACCCTGTAGAGGAATAATAACAATCTAGTTACTTAATGGGGCAAAGTAATCAAGCAAGGAGATTGTTATTATTTTGATATATTAACAAGTCAACCATGCTCCAGGCCAAATTGCTCTACATAGGCTCACTGAAAAAGTTGACAAATGGCATGGTTAAATTGTAGACAAGCAAAAAACAGCCAAGATTAGGGTTATAGCTACCTGAAGGAAAACAAAATTTATGCTTGAAGAGTCCACAACTTCATTCCTTACTGTTGGGAAATACAACACCCCCGCCAACAGGAGGAGGCAAAGACACCACATCCAAAAGCTTAAATATCCCTCTCACTTCCCCCATCCCCCCAGTAATTCGGCCGAGGGAATGAGGAAAAGTAGGAGAAACATCAGGGTATAAAGGTTGCATTAGAAAAATAAAAAGGGAGCTGCCCAAAAAAAAAAGAATTCTAACGGGCGGGGTCGTAGACTTTCCCTACCAGGAAAGAAAGGAATTTATCTGGTAAGCATACATTTTGTTTTCTTTCCATAAGGCAGGGAGAGTCCACGACTTCATTCCTTACTGTTGGGAAAACAATACCCAAGTTCCAGAGGACACTGAAGGAATAACGGGAGGGAACAGAAAAATTGCGAACCCTAATCTGAAGGGCACCACAGCTTTTAAAACCTTTCTCTCAAAATCTGCTTCAGCCGAAGCAAACACATCAAATTTATCAAATTTAGAAAAAGTATGTAAGGAGGACCAGGTAGCCGCCTTACAAATCTGATCCATAGAGGATTCGTTCTTAAAAGCCCAGGAAGAAGCTACTGCTCTAGTGGAATAAGCCGTGATCCTCTCAGGAGGCTGCTGTCCCGCTTTCTCATAAGCCAAGCGGATGACATTCCTTAACCAAAAAGACAAGGAAGACGTAGTGGCCTTCTGACCCTTACGTCTACCCGCATAAATGACAAAGATGAAGATTGTCTGAACTTCTTAGTGGCCTGAAGGTAAAATTTCAAGGCAAGAGCCACATCCAGAATGTGAAGCAAACATTCCTTAGCTGAAGGAGGATTGGGACACAAAGAAGGAACAACAATCTCTTGATTAATGTTACGATCTGACACCACCTTAGAAAGGCAACCTAACCTAGTGCGTAAAACCGCCTTATCGGCATGGAAAACAACGTAAGGGGGGTCACACTGTAAAGCCAAAATCTCAGAGACTCTGCGAGCAGAGGCAATGGCTAACAAAAACAAAACCTTCCAAGATAACAGTTTAATGTCAACAACATGCATGGGCTCAAACGGAGCCTGCTGCAAAACATGCAAAACAAGATTGAGACTCCAATGCGGAGCCACAGGTCTAAACACAGGTCTAAACATAGGTCTGATCCTAGTCAGAGCCTTAAAGGACTGCACATCTGGAAGCTCAGCTATTCTCTTGTGCTGCAACACCGACAGGGTCGATATCTGTCCCTTCAGAGAACTGGCAGAGACACTTCTCTAAACTATCCTGGAGAAAACATAATTTATGCTTACCTGATAAATTCCTTTCTTCTGTTGTGTGATCAGTCCACGGGTCATCATTACTTCTGGGATATTATCTCCTCCCCTACAGGAAGTGCAAGAGGATTCACCCAGCAGAGCTGCATATAGCTCCTCCCCTCTACGTCACTCCCAGTCATTCGACCAAGAATCAACGAGAAAGGAGAAACCAAGGGTGAAGTGGTGACTGGAGTATAATTTAAAAGATATTTACCTGCCTTAAAACAGGGCGGGCCGTGGACTGATCACACAACAGAAGAAAGGAATTTATCAGGTAAGCATAAATTATGTTTTCTTCTGTTATGTGTGATCAGTCCACGGGTCATCATTACTTCTGGGATACCAATACCAAAGCAAAAGTACACGGATGACGGGAGGGATAGGCAGGCTCATTATACAGAAGGAACCACTGCCTGAAGAACCTTTCTCCCAAAAATAGCCTCCGAAGAAGCAAAAGTGTCAAATTTGTAAAATTTGGAAAAAGTATGAAGCGAAGACCAAGTTGCAGCCTTGCAAATCTGTTCAACAGAGGCCTCATTCTTAAAGGCCCAAGTGGAAGCCACAGCTCTAGTAGAATGAGCTGTAATTCTTTCAGGAGGCTGCTGTCCAGCAGTCTCATAGGCTAAACGAATTATGCTACGAAGCCAGAAGGAGAGAGAGGTAGCCGAAGCCTTATGACCTCTCCTCTGACCAGAGTACACGACAAACAGGGAAGACGTTTGTCGAAAATCCTTAGTTGCCTGCAAGTAAAACTTGAGGGCACGAACTACATCCAGATTGTGTAGAAGACGTTCCTTCTTTGAAGAAGGATTTGGACACAAGGATGGAACAACAATCTCTTGATTGATATTCCTGTTAGTGACTACCTTAGGTAAGAACCCAGGTTTAGTACGCAGAACTACCTTGTCTGAGTGAAAAATCAGATAAGGAGAATCACAATGTAAGGCTGATAACTCAGAGACTCTTCGAGCCGAGGAAATAGCCATTAAAAACAGAACTTTCCAAGATAACAATTTTATATCAATGGAATGAAGGGGTTCAAACGGAACACCCTGTAAAACGTTAAGAACTAAGTTTAAACTCCATGGCGGAGCAACAGTTTTAAACACAGGCTTGATCCTAGCTAAAGCCTGACAAAAGGCCTGGATGTCTGAATTTTCTGACAGACGCCTGTGTAACAAGATGGACAGAGCTGAGATCTGTCCCTTTAATGAGCTAGCCGATAAACCCTTTTCTAAACCTTCTTGTAGAAAAGACAATATCCTAGGAATCCTAACCTTACTCCAGGAGTAACCTTTGGATTCGCACCAGTATAGGTATTTACGCCATATCTTATGGTAAATCCTTCTGGTAACAGGCTTCCTAGCCTGTATCAGGGTATCAATAACCGACTCAGAAAAACCACGTTTTGATAAAATCAAGCGTTCAATTTCCAAGCAGTCAGCTTCAGAGAAGTTAGATTTTGATGTTTGAATGGACCCTGTATCAGAAGGTCCTGTCTTAGAGGTAGAGACCAAGGCGGACAGGATGACATGTCCACTAGATCTGCATACCAAGTCCTGCGTGGCCATGCAGGCGCTATTAGAATCACTGATGCTCTCTCCTGTTTGATTTTGGCAATCAATCGAGGAAGCAGCGGGAAGGGTGGAAACACATAAGCCATCCCGAAGTTCCAAGGTGCTGTCAAGGCATCTATCAGAACCGCTCCCGGATCCCTGGATCTGGACCCGTAGCGAGGAAGTTTGGCGTTCTGGCGAGACGCCATGAGATCTATCTCTGGTTTGCCCCAACGTCGAAGTATTTGGGCAAAGATCTCCGGATGAAGTTCCCACTCCCCCGGATGAAAAGTCTGGCGACTCAAGAAATCCGCCTCCCAGTTCTCCACTCCCGGGATGTGGATTGCTGACAGGTGGCAAGAGTGAGACTCTGCCCAGCGAATTATCTTTGATACTTCCATCATTGCTAGGGAGCTTCTTGTCCCTCCTTGATGGTTGATGTAAGCTACAGTCGTGATGTTGTCCGACTGAAACCTGATGAACCCCCGAGTTTTTAACTGGGGCCAAGCCAGAAGGGCATGGAGAACTGCTCTTAATTCCAGAATGTTTATTGGCAGGAGACTTTCCTCCTGATTCCATTGTCCCTGAGCCTTCAGAGAATTCCAGACAGCGCCCCAACCTAGTAGGCTGGCGTCTGTTGTTACAATTGTCCAGTCCGGCCTGCTGAATGGCATCCCCCTGGACAGATGTGGCCGAGAAAGCCACCATAGGAGAGAGTTTCTGGTCTCTTGATCCAGATTCAGAGTAGGGGACAAGTCTGAGTAATCCCCATTCCACTGACTCAGCATGCACAATTGCAGCGGTCTGAGATGTAGACGTGCAAAGGGTACTATGTCCATTGCTGCTACCATTAAGCCGATCACCTCCATGCATTGAGCTACTGACGGGAGTTGAATGGAATGAAGGACACGGCATGCATTTAGAAGCTTTGTTAATCTGTCTTCTGTCAGATAAATCTTCATTTCTACAGAGTCTATAAGAGTTCCCAAGAATGGAACTCTTGTGAGAGTAAAAAGAGAACTCTTCTTTTCGTTCACTTTCCATCCATGCGACCTTAGAAATGCCAGAACTAACTCTGTATGAGACTTGGCAGTTTGAAAGCTTGAAGCTTGTATCAGAATGTCGTCTAGGTACGGAGCTACCGAAATTCCTCGCGGTCTTAGTACCGCCAGAAGGGCACCCAGAACCTTTGTGAAGATTCTTGGAGCCGTAGCCAATCCGAATGGAAGAGCTACAAACTGGTAATGCCTGTCTAAGAAGGCAAACCTTAGATACCGGTAATGATCTTTGTGAATCGGTATGTGAAGGTAAGCATCCTTTAAATCCACTGTGGTCATGTACTGACCCTTTTGGATCATGGGTAAGATTGTCCGAATAGTTTCCATTTTGAACGATGGAACTCTTAGGAATTTGTTTAGGATCTTTAAATCCAAGATTGGCCTGAAAGTTCCCTCTTTTTTGGGAACCACAAACAGGTTTGAGTAAAACCCTTGTCCTTGTTCCGACCGCGGAACCGGATGGATCACTCCCATTAATAACAGATCTTGTACACAGCGTAGAAACGCTTCTTTCTTTATCTGGTTTGTTGACAACCTTGACAGATGAAATCTCCCTCTTGGGGGAGAGAATTTGAAGTCTAGAAGGTATCCCTGAGATATGATCTCTAGCGCCCAGGGATCCTGAACATCTCTTGCCCAGGCCTGGGCGAAGAGAGAGAGTCTGCCCCCCACTAGATCCGGTCCCGGATCGGGGGCCCTCGGTTCATGCTGTCTTTGGGGCAGCAGCAGGTTTCCTGGCCTGCTTGCCCTTGTTCCAGGACTGGTTAGGTTTCCAGCCTTGTCTGTAACGAGCAACAGCTCCTTCCTGTTTTGGTGCAGTGGAAGTTGATGCTGCTCCTGCTTTGAAATTCCGAAAGGGACGAAAATTAGACTGTCTAGCCTTAGCTTTGGCTTTGTCTTGAGGCAGGGCGTGGCCCTTACCTCCTGTAATGTCAGCGATAATTTCTTTCAAACCGGGCCCAAATAAAGTTTGCCCCTTGAAAGGTATATTAAGTAATTTGGACTTAGAAGTTACATCAGCTGACCAGGATTTTAGCCACAGCGCCCTACGTGCCTGAATGGCGAATCCTGAGTTCTTAGCCGTAAGTTTGGTTAAATGTACTACGGCCTCCGAAATGAATGAATTAGCTAGTTTAAGGACTCTAAGCCTGTCCGTAATGTCGTCCAGCGTAGCTGAACTAAGGTTCTCTTCCAGAGACTCAATCCAAAATGCTGCCGCAGCCGTAATCGGCGCGATGCATGCAAGGGGTTGCAATATAAAACCTTGTTGAACAAACATTTTCTTAAGGTAACCCTCTAATTTTTTATCCATTGGATCTGAAAAAGCACAGCTATCCTCCACCGGGATAGTGGTACGCTTAGCTAAAGTAGAAACTGCTCCCTCCACCTTAGGGATCGTTTGCCATAAGTCCCGTGTGGTGGCGTCTATTGGAAACATCTTTCTAAATATTGGAGGGGGTGAGAACGGCACACCGGGTCTATCCCACTCCTTAGTAACAATTTCAGTTAGTCTCTTAGGTATAGGAAAAACGTCAGTACTCGCCGGTACCGCAAAGTATTTATCCAACCTACACAATTTTTCTGGTATTGCAACAGTGTTACAATCATTAAGAGCCGCTAAAACCTCCCCTAGTAATACACGGAGGTTCTCCAATTTAAATTTAAAATTTGAAATATCTGAATCTAATCTGTTTGGATCAGAACCATCATCCACAGAATGAAGCTCTCCGTCCTCATGTTCTGCAAGCTGTGACGCAGTATCAGACATGGCCCTAGTATTATCAGCGCACTCTGTTCTCACCCCAGAGTGATCACGCTTGCCTCTTAGTTCTGGTAATTTAGCCAAAACTTCAGTCATAACAGTAGCCATATCTTGTAATGTTATCTGTAATGGCCGCCCAGATGTACTAGGCGCCATAATATCACGCACCTCCCGGGCGGGAGATGCAGGTACTGACACGTGAGGCGAGTTAGTCGGCATAACTCTCCCCTCGCTGTTTGGTGAAATTTGTTCAATTTGTACAGATTGGCTTTTATTTAAAGTAGCATCAATACAGTTAGTACATAAATTTCTATTGGGCTCCACCTTGGCATTGGAACAAATGACACAGATATCTTCCTCTGAATCAGACATGTTTAACACACTAGCAATAAACTTGCAACTTGGTTACAATCTTATTTAACAAAAACGTACTGTGCCTCAAAGAGCACTAAACGATTAAATGACAGTTGGAATAATGAACTGAAAGACAGTTATAGCATCAATCCTTAAAAACAACACAACTTTTAGCAAAGGTTTGTTCCCATTAGTAAAGTAACAATAATTAAATTTGAAACATAAAATTTACAGAGCAACGTTTTTAATCACAGTCAATATATAAGTCTCACAGCTCTGCTGAGAGAATCTACCTCCCTCCAAAGAAGTTTGAAGACCCCTGAGATCTGTTAGAGATGAACCGGATCATGCAGGAAATACAAGAGTAACTGACTGGAATTTTTTGATGCGTAGCAAAGAGCGCCAAAAACGGCCCCTCCCCCTCACACACAGCAGTGAGAGAGAAACGAAACTGTCACAATTAAAACAAGCAACTGCCAAGTGGAAAAATAATGCCCAAATATTTATTCACTCAGTACCTCAGAAAATGCAAACGATTCTACATTCCAGCAAAAACGTTTAACATAATAAATACCTATTAAAAGGTTTAATGTACTTTTAACAGAGTAATTCCGGTGAAATACCATCCCCAGAATACTGAAGTGTAGAATATACATACATGTCATTATAACGGTATGGCAGGATTTTCTCATCAATTCCATTCAGAAAATAAAAACTGCTACATACCTCAATGCAGATTCATCTGCCCGCTGTCCCCTGATCTGAAGCTTTTACCTCCCTCAGATGGCCGAGAAACAGCAATATGATCTTAACTACTCCGGTTAAAATCATAGTAAAAACTCTGGTAGATTCTTCTTCAAACTCTGCCAGAGAGGCAATAACACGCTCCGGTGCTATTGTAAAATAACAAACTTTTGATTGAAGTTATAAAAACTAAGTATAATCACCATAGTCCTCTCACACATCCTATCTAGTTGCTGGGTGCAAGAGAATGACTGGGAGTGACGTAGAGGGGAGGAGCTATATGCAGCTCTGCTGGGTGAATCCTCTTGCACTTCCTGTAGGGGAGGAGATAATATCCCAGAAGTAATGATGACCCGTGGACTGATCACACATAACAGAAGAAAGGATAAAATTCTGGCAACCTTTACCTCCATCTTGAAGGAGGGGACACTTAGAAATTTGTTTAGGCACTTCAAGTCCAGAATTGGACGAAAAGTTTCCTTCTTTTTGAGAACCACAAAGAGGTTTGAATATAACCCCAGACCTCTTCCTAATGAGGGTACCGGGACTATTACTCCTTAAGAGGATAGATCCCTTACGCAATCTAAAAAGGCTCTCCTCTTCTCTGGTCTTGTAGACAGTCTGGAGAGGAGGAATCTACCCCTGGGCAGATGAGATTTAAATCCTATCCCGTACCCTTGAGATACAACCTCCATTACCCAAGGGTCCTGAACATCCTTAAATCACGCGTCTGAGAAAAATGACAGTCTGCCCCCTACACAATCCGATCCCGGATCGGAGGCCGCCCCTTCATGCAGATTTGTTATCTGAGGGCTTCTTAGTCTGCTTGGACTTATTCCAGCCGGCTGCATTAGCACCTGCTTATAATACTGCTGGAAACAGCTACCGCTGAGGGTGAAAAAATTGACATACCCTCATACGCCTTGAGGATTATTGGGCAATAAGACTGTTTGTAACACTGTCACTATTTGTTTACTCTAAATATTTTTATGAAGCGCTGCTTTCTGTTTGTCTTGTTTTCTGGACTTATTCCAGGACTGAGCAGGCTTCCAGTTATTCTTAGGTTGCTCAGACTTGGAGGACGATTGAGTTCTCTGGGACTTAACCGAACGAAAGGAATGAAAATTATAAGACTGTCGTCCCTTAGGTCTGTTCTTCTTATCTTGTGGAAGGAAAGCACCCTCCCATTCTGGTAACAGAAGAAATGAGAGTCCAAGCCAGGACCAAATAAGACCTTCCCCTTGAAGGGTAAGGAAAGGAGTCTGGATTTTGACACCATATCCGCAGACCAAGATTTCAATTAGAGAGCCCTGCAAGCTAGGACCACAAAATCTGAAGCCTCGAAGAAGTGATCCTTTGCCAGACTAAAAGATGGTGCCAGTACCAAGATATCATCCAGGTACGGTGCTGCCGCAATTCCTTGGGATCTGGCTACAGCCATGAGAGCACCCAGAACCTTTGTAAGCCAAACGGAAGTGCTATGAACTGGAAGTGCTGATCCAGAAACCTTAGGAACTGAAAACTACCCTTGTGGATTGGAACATGCAGGTATGCATCCTTCAGATCGATGGTAGTCATAAATTGTCCTTCCTGAACCAGGGGAAGGATCGATCTGATCATCTCCATGACAGCACCCAGACAAACTCTTTCCCATTCACTACTGATAATATTCACCATGCGAACTGGGACAGGAAAAGTTTGTGGGGCCTTTCTGTCCTCATAAACCCTGTCTAACTTAGGAATCGTAGGTTCATCATGCAGTTTTGCTTACGGAACCTCTAAAGTAAACAGAACCTCCTTTAGTAAAAAACGCAGATGTTCAATATTAAATCGGAAGGAGGAGGTTTAGTAAATGAAGTCTCCAACTCCGAGAGTTCACCCGCTGACGCTACAGAAGTTAACTCATCCTCAGACAATTTAGACATACTGGCTAAATCTAATTCAGTAGAACTATGTTTAACCTTTCTCTTTTGTTTCCCAGCGATAGGTAAGGCACTCAGGGCTGCAGACACAGCAGATTGTAACTGCGTGGTAAAGTCCACAGGGAAAAAGCCCCCTCCAGCCGGAGTATTAGGCGTGCCACGGGGAACTGCATGTGAAGCGGTTTGAGATGATAGGGTAGGCATATCCTGGACCACAGAATCCTGAGAGGTTGACGGCTCAGAGGGACTAACTATTAGACTTTAGAATGGTACCCAGGCAATTGGAACAAAATTGAGCAGGTGGACAAACCATCGCTTCCTCGCAGTATAAACAGGTATTATTATTTAGAATAGAAGGTGCAGAACTTTCCAACGTACTATCAGAGTCCTCCATTGCTGGAGATGCAATCCCACAGTAAGAAAACATATTTAAACAACAATTTCTCTGGGACTTGTTTTATTAATAAAAAAAGGCACCTTTATAACCCCAATGGCTGGGGCACTCGCCACCTTCTAGATCTTGACAGATATAGAACGCTCTCCGTAGGATTGCCAGAGTTCTTGCAATAGGATTGAAAGGAAAACGAATGAGTTGCATCCGATTAAGTGGTGCGCAAGAAGGGACCTCCCCTGCTATAAGAAAAAGCGCACAAAGCTATTAGAAGCTGCGCAACTCACAAAAATGAAGGTGAAACCGGTCTGTTCCATTGCCAAAAGTATGCAGTCTATTTAAGCCAAAACCTTCACAATAAAAAAGAACAAAGCTGTACATATATCCCCAAACTGTTCCAAATTAATCTCTGAATTAAAGGAGATATTAACCCATGATCCTAATGAGGTTATGAAGAGCCACACTGTGACCCTAATAATAGGAGTCACTGCTAAATAGTAAAATAAAGCAGACTTTCAGGATCTATGCTATGGAACAGATACAGCCTCTCAAGTGTGATAGCCTTGCAGCGGTGTTCTGACAGGGAGTGTAAAAAGGCAAGCAGTGTAACTCGTTAACACTGATTGCCCAGGAGCTGTTAGATAGACAGTCTGGATCGATTCGCAGAAAAACTTTTCCTGCATCTCCAGACTCTAACGTTCATCAATACTCTCACTGAAAGGTTTATGTGATTACTTAAAACTCCAGTCCTTTTTTGAAGGGAATGTCACGCCACGCCGCTCTAGCCGTTGCTAGGGGTGAGGCGTCTCCTTACTGCTCGTTACCTAGGGCTGTGTCGGCTCTGGAGGCGTGCTGTGCTGACGTCATCGCCGCACGCTCCTGATGCCGACCGGTTCTCTGGCGCCAGTCCTCAGATATTTAAATGGGAAGCAAACAATCTATCACTGCCCAAGTATAGGTGCTACTTCGTGTACTCCTGGGTGTGATAGATTGTTTGTTGGTCTGATTAATTGTTGAGGATCCCTGCCTGTCTCACTTCGCTTCTTGGTTAACCCCTAAATTGCTGGACTGATTTATTGTTGCTGATCCCTGCCTGTCTCACTACGCTACCTGGATAACCCCTTCATTACTGACTGATTCATTGTTGCTGAACTCTGCCTGTCTCACTACGCTACCTGGTTAACCCCTGAATTGCTGGACTGATTTATTGTTACTGATCCCTGCCTGCCTAACCATTCTCGTAGTTTGCCTTGTGCGTCCCTGCCTGTGGGGTTTGCCGCTCTCCTCATTTGTCTAATATTCCCTGCTCTGGGATATTCTCTCTCTTTCCAGCTCAACGCCGGGATAACAAGACTACTGGCCGAGTTCGGTCTGATAGAGGAGTATCCCACGAGCCTTACATTATACTTGGGCCATGCAGCCAGATGAGGTGGCACGAGCTGTTTATCTGCAGGGACAGATGTTGGGAACCCATACCACGCAGCTGCAGAATATGGATTCCAAGCTAGAGGCTATTACCGCAAGGGATGGCGCTCCTGTTGCTTTACCACCAGCCCCTACTCCCAGTGCTGTAACCTCTCCCTCCACTCCTGGAAGTAAACCCCAGATACCCTTGCCTGACAAGTACGACGGTACTACCGATTGCAGGGGCTTTCTGAACCAATGCAGGCTGCACTTCCGCAATGATCCTCACACCTTCCAGTCTCATCAGTCAAGGGTCACCTTTATCATTTCTTTATTAAAGGACAAAGCTCTAGCCTGGGCCTCTCCCCTTTTGTAACAGAATGCTACACTCCTGCAAGATGCTGATGAGTTCATTTCTGCCTTGTCTTCTGTGTTTGGGACCCCTGGCCGTACCTCTGCTGTGGAATATTCGCTACTGGATCTCCGCCAAGGCAGTAAAACCGTGGCACAATTTGCCATTGAGTTCCGTAACTTGGCTCTAGAAACCACTTGGGATGGCAGTGCACTCAAGGAAGCCTTCAGGAGGGGTCTCCATGAACACATCAAAGATGAACTCACTTATTGTGACATTCCCTCTTCTTTGGATGATTTCATAGCGCTTTGTATCAATCTGGACTCTCGCTTTCAGGAGAGACAAACCGAGAGAGACAGAGCTAGGAGGGTCCTTCCCTCCTGTTCGCCCAGTTCCGTCAGCAACCGCTACCCTTTCCACTACTCCAGTTACCTCAGTAGAGGAACCCTTCAAACCTTCAGAGTCTGAAAAACAGAGAAGGAGACTATTGTGGATCTAACACCCACCAACTGAAAGACCGACATTCGGCCGGGAAAAGCCAGTGCTTAGGGGATAACACTGGGGTACCTCTAATCATAGTCTCAACAAAATCCCCTCACTCCTCTCGGATCCTGGTACCTGTTACCCTTATCTTCCTTCAGAATACTGTGCACACTCAGGCCTTCATTGAGTCAAGGGCAGCTGGAAACTTCCTAGATCATCGTTTTATGATGCAAGCCGGTTTACCTCTTCTGCAGAAAAGACACTGTCTCAAAATAACCACCCTGGATGGCACCCCCCTTGGTTCAGGCGTGATCCATTTTGAGTCAGCACCCCTGACCCTGACTGTGGGAGCCCTCCACTCTGAACAGCTGCAGTTTGAGGTCATTCATTCCCCAGCACAGCCTTTCACCCTTGGTCTCGGATACATAATCCATAGTTCGACTGGACTGAGGGACAACTTGCCTCCTGGAGTACCTCCTGTCTTGCTAAAGTCATTCCTCTGCTCCGTATTCCCATAGCCAGTATACAGACTCCTTCAAACCTTCCTTATGTTTACACTGACAGTCCTTATGACTGCAAGATCGACCTCTTTCCCGGAGCCCCACTTCCTAAAGGGAGGACTTATCCACTCTCCAAGGCTGAAATCAAATCCATGGTTGAATACATCCAATAGAACCTAGCTAAAGGTGTCATTCGCCCTTCCTCCTCTCCTGTTGGGGCTGGCTTCTTTTTTGTCAGTAAGAAGAAGGGCGGGCTTAGACCCTGTATAGACTACAGGGCCTTGAATAAAATAGCCATCAAGAATAACCCATACCTTTGATCACTGAACTGTATGGCTCACTCCAGAATGCGCGCTTTTTTACCAAATAAGACTTACGTGGGGCATACAATCTGATTGGCATCTTTCCAGGTCACGAATGGAAGACCGCCTTTAACACAAGATCTGGGCATTACGAATACCTTGTAATGCCCTTTGGGCTGTGTAACGCCCCTGCAGTCTTCCAAGCATTTGTCAACAATGTCTTCCGTGATCTCCTTAATCGCACGGTCATTGTTTATCTGGATGATATCCTTGTTTTCTCTTCCACTTTAGAGGAGCATCACAGGCACGTGAAAGAAGTGCTTCTTCGCCTCAGAAAGAATTCTTTGGTAGCTATGTTAGAAAAGTGCGAGTTTGATCAGGAGCAAATCCAATTCCTTGGTTATGTCATCTTGAAGGAGAGTTTTGCCATGGATCCTACTAAACTCAGCACAATTCTTCAATGGCCTCAACCTACCTCATTAAAGGAATTGCAGAGATTCTTGGGATTCTCCAATTACTACCGCAAGTTTATAAAGAACTTTTCCTAAGCAGTGGCTCCGCTCACTGAATTGACAAAACGGAACAAAGGCTGTAAACTTTGGCCTCCTGAGGCCGCAAACGCCTTCTTTGTCTAAAAAAGGCTTTTTGTTCAGCTCCTGTCCTTCACCATCCTGATTCTGACCTACAGTTCACTTTAGAGGTTGATGCCTCTGAGATAGGCGCTGGAGCATTTCTTACCCAGAAGGACCCTTTGACTTCCAAGTCACACCCTGTAACATTTTTCTCTAAACGCTTTACTTCTGCTGAGAGGAACTACAATGTGGGTAACCGTGAACTCTTAGTCATTAAGATGGCCTTGACAAAATGGCGTCGCTGGTTAGAGGTCACCGTCAATCCTATTCAGATTCTCACCGACCACAAGAATCTGACTTACCTAGAGACTGCTCATCGACTGAATCCTGACAGGCCAGGTGGGCCTTGTTCTTTTCCCGTTTTAACTTTGTGGTCTCTTATATTCCCGGGACTAAGAACAAGAAGGCGGATGCCTTTTCTCGTCAGTTCCCTCACTCAAATGATGCCTCAGAAGCTCCTATCGAACACATCATACCCCCCCTCCTGTGTGGTTGCTCAACTCAATACCACCTTTCTGCAAAGATTGCAACGTGCCCAGTCCAGTAAACCCCCTGGTGCCCCTATGGCCTCCGATATCCTCTTTGTACCTCTGCATCTATGTATCCCTGTGCTAGCCTGGGCTCATGATAGCAAGCTTTCAGGACATCCTGGTTCGACTAAAACCTTCAAGCATCTTTCCCAACATGTATGGTGGCCTACTATGAAGTCTGATGCTCAGGATTATGTGAAGGCCTGCACGATTTGTGCGGCCAACAAAACTCCCCGTTCTTTGCCTCCTGGCTTACTCCAAACATTGTCCATTCCCAAACAACCCTGGACACACATAACTATGGACTTCATTGTGGACCTTCCCTCTTCCAACTACTATACAGTTATATGGGTGGAGGTAGACCGCTTCTCCAGACTGGCTCACTTTGTACCACTAACCAAATTACCATCTGCTCAAGAATTATCGTCTCTTTTTCTCTTGTATGTGGTATGACTTCATGGCATTCCTGTGAACATTGTTTCCGACAGAGATCCACAGTTTCTCTCTGCCTTTTAGAAAGCCTTTTGTAAATCGATTGGAAACAAGGTGTCCTTGTCTTCCGGCTTCCATCCACAGACCAACGGTCTAACTGAGAGAGCAAACCAGGATCTTGAAGCCTACCTTAGAGCCTTTGTCAACGCTAGTCCTACCAACTGGTCTGAGTTGCTACCCCCTAGCTGAGCTGGCAAGAAACACTCATTGGCACTCTTCTCTTTGATGTTCTCCATTTCAAGAAACAGCTGGGCATCAACCTCGTGTGTTCCCTCTTCAACTCAGACCACTGGGGTTCCTGCCGCAGACCGACATGCCACTAGACTCACCACACATTGGCAACATATTTGCTCTCAGCTATGTTCTGCTGTCTCCAGATACAAGAAGTTTGCTGATCGTCTTAGGGCTTCTGTACGAACCATTCCAGTGGGTGAACGTGTTTGGATATCTACCCGACACATGCGTCTACGCCAACCCTGTCGCAAATTGGGGCCCAGATATATCGGTCCTTAAAAGATCCTGAAAAGACTGTCTCCTGTTGCCTACAAAGTAGCCTTGCCAAAAACCCTAGGTATACATACAGTCTTCCACATCTCCCTGCTTCAACCCTACATCAAGAATAGATATACCCGGCTCCGAGCTCCACCTCCTCCGCTCCTGATACGCGGGGACCCCGAAGATGAGGTTTGCTAAGATCCTGGACTCCAGATACAGACGCAGACAATTGCAGTACCTGGTACATTGGAAGGGTTACTCCCTGGCGGATCGTTCCTTGGTTCCTACCCGTGATGTGCATGCTCCATCTCTGGTCTCCAAATTCCATGCTGCACATCCTATGAAGCCAGCTCCGGTTCCCGGATGGAACCCTTGTGGAGGGGGCTATGTCACACCGCGCCGCTCTAGCCGTTGCTAGGGGCGCGGCGTCTCCTTACTGCTCGTTGCCTAGGGCTGTGTCGGCTCTGGAGGCGTGCGGCGCTAAAGTCATCGCCGCACGCTCCTGATGCCGACCGGTTCTGTGGCGCCAATCCTCAGGTATTTAAATGGGCAGCAAACAATCTATCACTGCCCAAGTATAGGTGCTACTTTGTGTACTCCTGGGTGTGATCGATTGTTTGCTGGTCTGATTAATTGTTGCTGATCCCTGCCTGTCTCACTTCGCTTCTTGGTTAAACCCCTGAATTGTTGGACTGATTTATTGTTGCTGATCCCTGCCTGTCTCACTACGCTACCTGGTTAACCCCTTCATTACTGACTGATTCATTGTTGCTGAACTCTGCCCATCTCACTACACTACCTGGTTAACCCCTGAATTGCTGGACTGATTTATTGTTACTGATCCCTGCCTGCCTGGCCATTCTCGTAGTTTGCCTTGTGCGTCCCTGCCTGTGGTGTTTGCCGCTCTCCTCATTTGTCTAATATTCTCTGCTCTGGGATATTCCCTATCTTTCCGGCTCAACGCCGGGATAACAAGACTACTGGCTGAGTTCAGTCTGATAGAGGAGTATCCCACGAGCCTTACATGGAACATACCCATTTAAGGACTATCCAAATCTTCTGACACTTCTCTGCCATCCTCCTCTAGTGACGAAAGGCAGAGAATAACTGAGGGGATGGGGGAAGTGGGAGGGATATTTAATTATTTGGCTTGGGTGTCTGCCTCCTCCTAGTGGCCAAGTGTTGCATTCCCCAACAGTAAGGAATGAAGTTGTGGACTCTACCTGCCTTATGGAAAGAAATTCTAAATTATCCAGGTTGCAATTTGTCCACCAAGATCAGCCAAAAGTCACAAGAAATGTATTCTTTACCTTTGGCTTTAAACGATTATATACAAAACTCCAAACTTTACTATACTACTATCTCTTCCCACACCATTGAAACTCACTTTTTACATTTGGCAAAGTAGAAAGAGAAATATAAGAAAAGACAGGAAAGGACAGAGTGGGGCAAAGTCCTGCCAAAAGTTATATTAAAGGAAAGAATTTATTTAAAAAAAGGCTTACTAAAATGGTTAAGGAAACAAGAAGAAATATAGCACAGGTGTAAGAATATACTCTGTGTACAACTCAGAACCTTTAAAAAACAAACAAAATTAAAAGTGCCCAAAAGTGCTATAAACTGCTAATATAAGGTGTATGGTGTACATGTCTATGTCCTCAGACTATAAAAAGCATGTGTATATATTCATAATGATAGCTGATGGGCTATGAAGATGCAAAGTACTTCCTAGCACCTATGTACACCACTGTGCTTATCTCAGTTACAGCAACTTGCTTCCAGTATACAAGCCCATCCTAGGCAGTGCAAGCACCATGCCAATGTCATGCCGCGCCGTTGCTAGGGGCGTGGCGTCCTCTCCATGCTCGTTGCCTAGGGCTGTGTCGGCTCAGTGTGCGTGCGGCGCTGACGTCATCGCCCCACGCTCCTGATGCCGGCCGGTCTCTTGGTGCCTTGCCAAGGGTATTTAAACAGGCAGCAAGCGACCTGTCACTGCCCAAGTATAGGTGCTACTTCGTGTACCCTGGGAGTGACAGATCGTTTGCTGGACTGATACCTGTTACTGAACCCTGCCTGTCTCACTATGCTAACTGGTTAACCCCTAACCTGAACCTGCTGGACTGATACTTTGTTGCCGAATCCTTGCCTGTCTTACTATGCTACCTGGTTAACCCCTGAATTGCTGGTCTGCTTTTATGTTGCTGTATCCTGTCTGCCTATTTGCCTTGTGCTGTCCTGCATGTGGTGAGTGCCGCTCTCCTCGTTTTCCTGATATTCTCTGCTCTGGGATATTCCCTATCTTTTCGACTCAACGCCGGGATAACAAGACTACTGGCCGAGTTCGGTCTGATAGAGGAGTATCCCACGAGTCTCACAGCCAAGGATCTAAATCTAACAGCATCTACAACCAAGGGATTGGTGAATAAGTCCCCATTTCACCTGGGGAAGGCTTTTTTATCCCATAAGGAACAGCTCACTAGACAGGGGGATTGGTGGACAAGTCCTCGTTTCACCTGTAAGAACTGTGACATATCTCACTGAGAAAATAACTTTTCCCTGCCTGACTGATAAGTCCTTAACTATCTCTCTGAATGATACAGGGTACAGAAAGGAGGAAACTGTTCTCAGATCAGTTAGAGGACCCCTCTCAAAGACAAGAAGATCTGCACTTCACTTCCACCTCACTCATCATCAACAAGGCAAAAGAATGTGACCGAGGATGGTGGGAAGTGGGAGGGATTTAAAGTTCTAGTATTTCGGAGTATATTTTGCCTCCTAATCATAAATTGAGAAACCATGGAGGAGTTGCCAAGCGAATAACCAGCCTCAGGTGAATCAGAGCCTAAACAAAAGGTCTGTATTAGCAACCTCTCTAAAATACAGAATAGATAGAGCTGAAATCTGACCTCTCTCTAATCCCTTTTGAAGAAACTTCAACATTTTAGGAGTGTGTTTTCAGCTGGCGGGCTATTGTGTGGTGGCTGTGATGTCAATTTGGTGTGAAACATTTTTTGAAGAGTCTGTGGGGGGAGTTGTCCCCAGAACTGACTGGGACACATAGCCACCACCAATTGTAACACAATAGTGTGAATATAACCTCCAAGGGTAAATTCAGCAGGCTTGCTAGATGAACAGCAGACAGACAGCAGGTATCCTCTGTCTAGAACTTGCAATAAAGCTCAGCACAAGCATCACACAGCTGAGCAGGGGGTATATATTGAGATACATAATCCCTCAATTTAAGGGTCCAGGGGAGAAAGTTGCCCCACTTAAATCCATTTTAGAAAAGAGCATTATACACAGAGCTCAGAAATTAAAACTATAATTTATGCTTACCTGATAAATTAATTTCTAACATGGTGGTGGGGACAGAACCAGTATGTGCTATCACAAAAATTACAAGCCTAGACTGAAAACAACAGAAAATACAAACAATGGGGTAGACAAATGATATTAAATGATTTACATATAAAAAATCCTAATTAAGGGAAATAGGCAGGTAAATACATAAACAGAGAGCCTTACACCCCAATAATGCAGCATTTATGTAGCAGTATTGAAAATTCACAATAAAGGAGCGTTTGCATCCATAAAGCGACACAGCATGATATCAGAAGGGAAAGACCAAAGAGTATATAATAAGAGCTCAGAGCACAAACTGAAAAATGTGCAAAAAGCAGCGCTAACTAAAAAGCTTATGTGTGCAAAATCGAAGCGCTCTAAAAAGCCAACACACACACAAGCGCACTAAACAAAAGCTGACGCACTTTAAACATGTGAGGCCCGCAATGAAGTCGACACGCACGTCTGAACAACTCACAAAACCGACAGCACAAAGCAGACACGCACTAAACAAACAAAGCATGCAAACAAAGCCTTGTAAAATAATAATGTGCACGAAACCTAAACACGCTCAAAATAAAAAAAAAGTTGTGTACTACAAATATAAGGTTTCTGCATCCCAAAATCCCATACATAGCATATAATAAATAATGCCTTACACAACAGTCCCATGGCTATGATGTACAACACTAAGTGTATCTTCTAACAGCCAATAGGCTACTTGAGTGTCCACATAAATTTTAACTACATACTTACCTAATAAGCATGCATGACAGCAGAGGATCTGTGTATGTGGAGTATAGCGACGATCCAACAGGAGTAGGGCTAGGGACCGGTTCCTGCAACACCTGTCCAACAGTAGCCTTCTGAGGATAAAATGGGCCTCAAATAGGTCTAGGAATCCTCTCACCGAAGAACATCTAGAGCAACCCCATTCTTTATCTTCCTCCTGCGGTGAGGTGGGAGGGTTTTTAAGGTCTCTTGGAATGTTGGGAAACTTTTGACTCCTCCTAGTGGCCAGGAGTGCAATTGCCAGGAGTAAAGGCTCGTTGACATTATTATATAAAGTAATTTTGCTGCTCCACAGTATGTAAATCAGTCTCACCACCTCTAGGAAAGCTAGGGAAGTGATCTGCAAGGCATCTAAGATGGCCACCACGCTAAGGAAAAAGGAAGGGAATACCCATCATACTGCGTGTGTACAAGCTGTTTAGTCTATATAAACTAACAGGAAGAATGAACAGCACATCTTCATATACAAACATGAACTTTATCACAATTAAAACAGCATGGCAGATGGTACATTATACGTGTTCTGGCTACTTTGCCTTACTCATAAAAGCTGAGTCAGTCTAAATAAACCCATTCCTGTCCATAAAAGCTTTCCTTATATGTTTGTAAGTGCATTTACAGCTAAAAGCTTTAACAAAGGTGGCAAGTATCTTGTGTAGCAGCCTGTTAATGGCTAATTGTATTGTTATGTGCTAGTGCTGGTTCTGGAACTATTTAAATGACTTTTACCTTATAATTTTCAGAATGCAAAAAACAGTGCAAAATTGTTTATAAAGTAATTGCTATCCCCAGGATATGATAGCTGTTGGGCAGTGGAATGTAGTGAAAACATGCACTTACCTGCTCTCACCTTCCTCTACCCTGCACCTCATGAGAGCAGACTACATTCGGTAAAAGGGTCCTTCCAAGGCAGTGCAAGCACTGGATATATCCAAGGAGAAGCACACTGTAGACCACAGGTTCGATGGAAATATCCACATATCACCTGAGAGGCCTGTGATGTCTCCACACTGGGAGAAGATTTCTCAATATATGTCTGAAATCCCTTCACCCCCTCTGTCCAAGAGGCACTCTAAGGAGGTAAATGAGTCTCAGATCTGTTTAAGAACTCCTATCAAATGACTTGAAGATCACAGCATTTCAGAGGTTCACTTCGATCCTATGGATGCAAATTAAAAAATGAGTGTCTATAGTGTGGGAGGAGATAGAAGGGACACTCAGAGCATTGGAGTGTGGGTTGGTTTGTCTCCTCCTCGTGGCTAGGTAATAAATAGTCCACCTGTAGACTTTCATTATACATTGAAGGAAAACAAAATATGATTAAAAATAAAATAATTTTAATTTCACACTAGAATGCATCAGAAAAGATGGATATAAAGCTTTGCTGACACTATCTGACTATCTTTGGCTTTGTCTACAAAATCATGAAATATCATGATATCACAAATGATAATAGCATCATGAGTAAAATTACAGATTACAGGAAACACTAATGACATCACAGATTAGATGAAGCACCAAATTGTAACAGTCCATCAGAATGAGACTGAAATAAAATAGTTCTACGTTACAACAAAAGTTGGACTTTGCTCATCTCACAGGCATTATATAGACATAGTGTTACAAGCACCACACCTCAGTCTGGCAACATCAACGACCCATGATCAATACTGTGAAGAACACCTCTTGAAGTGCAAAAGTTGCCAACAAGATGAAACTTGTCCTAACCAAAGAAACCTTACCTCAAGTTCCTGCTCCCTCTGCAGGGCAAACTGCTTGAAAGATTTCACAATGAGTCCAGCATTGGAGCAGTCATAAACGAAGATTGAGGGGCTCCCCATCCAGGTCTGCAGGTCATATATGGAGAGGGGGATATACTGGGTGTAATTCTGAAACATAAGAAGAGGCACTGTCAAAAAATAACAAATGACAGATGCTTCTGAACAGTATATATAATGTACTACTATAATAAAGTATCTCCAAGCAAGCAGGTGAAAAACATATTTAAGTCTTACAACAATAAATAATCTCGCACCACTTTTTCTTCAATAGATGTTATAGAGTGATTTAAAGGGACAGTAAAGTCAACATTAAACTTTCATGATTCATGCAATTTTAAACAACTTTCCAATTTACTTCTGTTATCAAATTTGCTTTGTACTCTTGGTATCTTTTATTGAAGAATAAAACTAGGTAGGCTCATAAGAGCTGAGTGTGCACGTGTCTTTAGTACTCTATGGCAGCAGTGTTTTGCAACATTGTATAACAGTGACAAATAATGTGTCAGAGTCACATGCACACTCCTGAGCTAATAAACCTACCTAGTTTTACTCTTCAATAAAAGATACCATAAGAACAAATCAAATTTGATAACAGAAGTAAATTGCAAAGTTGTTTAAAATTACATGATCTATCTGAATCATGAAAATATAATTTTGACTTTGCTGTCCCTTTAAGATGATAAATTAAAAAAATGTTTTTATGTAGGTTGCTTGTCACATACTCAGGAAAAGTTAACTTTTGTAAAAGCAATATCATAAGAACATTTTGTTTCCAATACCCCCAGGATCTAATTTAAAGCATCATTCTAGAATTTGTGTATACATAACCAAGAACCAGGGGAAGCTCTAGTGATCACAAACTAAAATTTACAGCTGACATTCGTGCAGACGAGGGCTGTTACATGAATGTACTAGTGTTTAAAGGTTGAGTGGATGATCTGTAGCCGTTTAGAAACAATTAAATGAATCTACTCTGCAAAATAATGAGTTACAGAGCAGGTGGGTCAACCCAAATAACTAGATCTTTAAATGAAGTCCTTTTTGCTTATTGTTACATTTTATTAATTGATTCCACTAAATGTAATGTAACAAATGTAGTATATTTTATTCTTATACATACAGAAAGAGAAGCACCCTCTCAGGAACAAGCAACAGCTCAATAGGTTGTTCTATGCCGATTTACCACCTGGGAGCAGCCTCTTTTAGCACAATGATGCACAGAGAAGACCTTTCCTGAAGTATATCAGTCTGATCCCACCTAGCATGGTCAGTCCAGCCCCATTTCATTAATGACAATTTCACAAACTCTCCCCTCTCGTGAGTTCCCTCTATTCGATGAGATTAAAAAAGAGAACTAATGGACTGTACATATAATCTTCCCAATTTAATAGATACATTTTCACTGGACACCATCATGTACTTTTAGCAATGTTTAGGATTAGGACAGATTTGTATGTGCTATAAAAGAAATCCAAATGTCTGCATATTTTTTATTACTGTAAATAATCCATGCATCTTTGTGGAATTGGTGGGCTGTTTTTTTTTATTTTTTTCTATTTGGGGGAGAACATGTAATAAAACAGCTTTAATCAGAAGTGGATTGCTGCAGTTATATATATGACAGTACTTATGAGACAGACCATCTGACTATTGACTATAAAAGAAGATTATAATGGATCAAAGTGAATCAAAGGCAGTGAAAGGCAACTACCATTCTAAGGTCACAAATTATGTTTAATCTTTGCATAAGACAAATAGCAAAGTGTATAAATGTTCTGAGTCTGGAGTGGATTACAAAGGGGGAAGAGAGAGGCAGCACTAATTTCAGATGTGTGTTCTTGGGTAGTAGAGTCGCTCAGGACAGTTGCTCAGACAGAGCACACAATTTTAAACAACTTTCCAATTCCCTTCCATTATCTAAATGTGCACAATCTTTAAATATCCACACTTTCTGAGGTGCCAGCACTCACTGAGCATGTGCAAGATTCACAGAATATAGGTATATGCATTTCGTGATTGGCTTATGGCTGTCACATGATGCAGTGGAAGAGAAAAAAGAACTAACTTTAAAATTAGTTTGAATTTCAAATGAGTAGTAGATTTCTGACAAAGTGTCTTTTTATTATGCGTTTAATGATTATGTTATTCTACTGTGTTTAGTGGTCCTTTAAGCGATGAACCAAAAATAGTGTGAAGGGCTGGCCTTCATAGAAGGGTATATATATATATATATATATATATATATATATATATATATATATATATATATATATATATATATATATATATATATATATATACACACACGTTGATTGGAGTAGCCATGTTAGTCCAGAGATTTAGATATCAAAATAACAAGAGTATTGCATTGAGCAATAATACATTTTTATTGGACTAACTATACATTTATAAGTTGACAAGCTTTTGGAAGAGTCCCTTCCTGACCTGATAATGGAAGGGAATTGAAGTGGGATGCTATATTGGAGAAACAAGCCAAAAGCTGCACCTTCGGATGAACTTACACAGACACTCAATCAAAAACCACTGTGAAACAAAATACTGCACACCACTGTTGGTCACCATTTATTTATTTATAAAATATTTTACCAGGAAGGATACATTGAGATTTCTCTCGTTTTCAAGTATGTCCTGGGTCCACAAAACATTGCATTGATACAATAGGGTACAATAATACAAAAACAATATTAATACATAACATATGCAGAATTTAACATAGAACAGGTAGGAAATATAAAATCAACCATGACAGGTGCATTCTGTTTTGAGATATGCAGAGAGGGATCTCTTAAAGGATTTTAGACTTGGGGAAGGTTTTAAAGTGTGCGGGAGGTTGTTCCATAGTTGTGGTGCTCTGTAGGAAAAGGAGGATCGAGCTGCTTTCTTTTTGTATGGGGGCAGACTAAATAATGTACTGCTACTGGATCAGAGGTTATGGGAGGTGGGAACAGCCGGGGAGAGCATTCTGCTCAGGTAGGGTGGGAGCTTCCCAGAAAGGCTCTTAAAGACAAGGCAGGAAAAATGGAGGGTGCGTCTGGATTCCAGCGACAGCCAGTTTAGTTCTTTTAGCAAGTCACAATAGTGGGTCCTGTAGTTACATTGTAGCACAAAGTGGCAGAACGAGTTATACAGTGTATTAAGTTTATTAAGGTGAGTTTGCGGTGCAGGTGCATATACTACATCTCCATAAATCACCCAACCTGACCACTCCATCCAAAACCTCAAAATCAAAATTCTCAGAGGAAACTTCAAAATCAAAATTCTCAGAGGCAACTTCAAAAACACCATGGAAAGAAAAACCTTTGAAATGAAAATGATAATGCACTTCAACTTGTTTAATTCTGGACTAAATGTGGACTCTGGATTCTTAACACATTATCAAAATTTTTTGTAATCTATTTTCATTTAGTCAATTACATTGTATATTCCACATTCTTTATACATAGGTACACAGGTAAGCCTATTTCCACACTTTTGTCTTTTTTTTAACTTTTGTATTCCCCCTGTATATACAATTTCACATCTTTATAGATATTGATTCAGTGTTGATATATAACTTTATGTCAGTATATGCTTTATGTATAGCTATATATTTCCCCTGTCTGTTCTACACTGGACACTGTCTGCCTGTTACCTAAGCCCCCCTCATGATTTTTACGACAACTCCTCCTCTCCCTGCACTTTCTGTCTTCTTAGCTATTCTGTGTTTTAAGATATAATATGTAAATTCCATTGAATTGGTCAGTATTGCTTAAGACTGGATAAAGTAAGGAAATCTTCTGAAAGCTTGTCTACTTATAAATGTATAGTTAGTCCAATAAAAAAGTATCATTGCTCAATGCAATACTATATATACTATACAAAAACAACCTATATGGGGAGAAAATCTCCATGCCTAGGTCTGGTGACATACTGTAATCAAGACAGTTCTAACAAAATTAGGTTGTGAAAATGCAAATATAAATGCAAACAAAAGGTGGGTATTTTTTCTTAAAACTGTGGGCAATATATATATATACGTCCAGTATGAATGGCACACACTAGCCAAAACAACTCCCTGGAGCACTGCCAATTAGTAATGTTGTTTTCCCAAGATGAATCCCAGAGCCGGCAATGGTAAAAACACTATAAACTATATAAGTGCTGCTGAGAAAATGGTTAAGCTGCCTTTGGATATAATAATTGTTACCATTGCACACACATATCAATAATATGCATTCAGCAGCTCGCTGAACACTTGTTGGATACTTGCTACAGCGCATGCAGCAAAATACTAACACGTTTACAAACGCCTTTATATACAGTACTAGTTGGTAAGCCTGCCCAGAGGGCAATCTATATGTTGTGAATACAAAAAGTAAAAAATAGAACTACAGAAAAAAATAAACACATTATCCAAAATAAAAAAAGTAAACCTGACTTCCGGTGGGCGGGGCGACCGGGAAGCAGCAGGAGTAAAGAGCTCCGCATTTTCTTAGCTCAAACTGGCATCTTTACTGCTGTTCCCCCCCCCCCCCCGCAACTTCTATCTTGCCAGGCTCACACTCAAGATTGCCTCGGCTGATCACCCACACGCGCAGGACCCGCCATCTGGTCCTGGTCCCCGGGAGGACAGATCACAAGAAAAGTGAAGGCGCGAACGGGCGCCATCTTGGCAGCAGCTCCGGAGCTCCTCTCTACAGGCTCAGGCCCCAGTCATCCCCCCTGCAGATTACCGCTGCAAGGCTAAAGATACAGCATCTGCTAGCAGCACTGTTGGTGCTCCTTGCGACCACAGGCGGCACCGGGTACTTTGAGGAAGGTGAGGAGGCCTGTGAGGAAAACTTTGGCCCCATGATTCACGGCACACAGGACCATGGACTAAAGTGAGTGAGTAGCTGCACAACCCCTACAGAACTCTTCTTAGACACTCCTGTAAGCTGCTTAGAGCAGATAGAGACTAACAATTAGGAAAACGAAGAAGCAGCCAGACGTGGTGTGAGTGGTATAAATGACTCTGCTCTGTTTTTGTTTGTTTACCCTGCCATCAATTTGGTTTCCACACGTTAGGGGTGATACGCCTACCATACCTGTTTAAGACCTAATACTACCGCCCTTACATTTGGGGCTTTACATCATTATACACCCCATTTCTTGCATGGCTGCAGAGGGAAGGAAGGAAGGTGATTGATCACGGCTGCTTTTATTTTCTCTGCTGCTTGGATACACATATGGCTGACTTAGACTTGCAACAGTAATCTATCTCTCCAGTGGCCTAGCTACAATTTTCTAGAAGCTTGATCCTAACACCACGCCTGCTCCACAATTATTAAACACCAGATTTTTCAGGAGGCCATTTCATTGCTCAACTTTGTACAGGGCACCTAGCTCTGGGTTACTCTGTTGCCGCTGATTGCATGCTACTTATACTGCCTTGTTGCAATATATTATATGAAAGTTGACGAATATTTTCAGAGGCTATCCCAGCCTGGGCCTGCCAATATGAGCTGCAGATCTAAAACGCAAGAGAAAAGGCACAAACAAGCCGCTGAAAATCATGCTCAAACCTCCCAGTTAGAAGGGGAGGGAGGCCCTTCAGGAGATCATAACAATAATACTCTGCTGCATGAACTTAAGGCTTTTTTCTTGCCCAAGATGGACACTTTGCAGGCCGGGGTGGACACACTAACTAGCGAGGTCAGGATGTTTTCTACCCGCCTTGCAAATGCGGAGCAGAGAATTTCTGGGGTTGAGGACAGGCAACAGGAATCTGAGATCTCTCTAAAGAATCTTCTGAAGCAGAAGCAATACTTGCAGGAAAAAGTGGAGGACTTAGAGAATCGCAGCAGGTGAAACAACCTCAGAATAGTAGGAGTGCCAGAAACTGTTAGGGATAAAGATCTGCTTGATTTTACAACCTCTACACTTCCCACACTCCTTGGTATGCCTAAGAACTTTCTACCTCTGGACATTGAGAGGGCGCACCGCATCGGCCCTGACAGACACCTGGATAATTCTAAAGAGAAACCCCGTCAAGTAATCTTCAGATGCCTGAATTATCAGGACAAGGTGGCCATACTGAGAGCATACAGGGCGGCAAAGGAGATAAGATATGAAGATCATCACCTCCTACTCTTCCAGGATTTCTCTGTGGAGGTGACCAGAAGGCGCAAGGACTTTGCGCAACTCTTCCATGAAAAGGGTCGCCACTTTGCCCTGTTATACCCGGCCAAGCTCAAGTTGCAGACTCCCTCTGGTCCTAAGATCTTCCACTCTCCTGCTGCAGTGCCGGCTTATCTGACTTCTGAACGTAGACAGGACAATGGCTGATGTGTTTCCTGCTAAGTGTTTGTATCTCTAACTACTATACATGTTTGGTTACAAAATGTATAATGTTCTTTCTTTGCAGATCTCTTTTCAGTTGGTTCTCCTCCTTTTCCTTTTTGTGTTTGACTGGGATCACCTCCACAACTGGATCCCTTATGGTAGGGTGGTCTTCCCAGCTCTTAGCCGCCAATTTAACCTACGGTGCTATCACCAACAGTGCCAGCCCCCCACTTCTGCGCCTGAAGCAGACCTTTGCCCTTACCCCATAACTTTAGCCTCACATCCAGTTTGGTTACCCTGTTATTCTGTTTACTGTTCTACCTTGAATACATGTATTTACCTCGTTTACTTAAATAGCCAAAGGGTGGGTACAAGACTACTCAGGGATTTCTGTACGGTACCATGCCCCTATAGCGAGGTGGTCAACCCAGTCCTTAACCGCCGGCCTAACTTGAAAAGTTCTGAATTGGAGCACCGGCCCCCCGCCTTAACTTCTAGGGGAGGCAAGTACCTTCAGACCACAATCTCAGCCTTACGCGCAGATTGGCATTCCTGTTACCTTGCTCTTTGTTTCAACCCGTATATTGATACTCATGCTGTGTACTTACATGGAAAGAAATTTAATTTAACATTATTCAGAGAATTTTGTAATGTACAGTTGTTTTCTTTTTTTGCATCTGTTGAACCAGGGCTGCTGATGATATGTTTATGTTGTACTGACCCTTATTTCTCTTCCAGCCACTACCAGTTGGATACTCGGGGACCTCCGGCTACGTCCCCCATGGTGATCCATTCTGTGAAACCTTGCCAGCCTACCCCTCTACACAGTGAGTTTTACTCCACACTAGGTTCAGCCTGGGGATACTCTGCTTCCTTATTCGCGCACTACACACTACTCACCCACACTAAACTACCTATCAGTAAGGGACTCTACACACAAGTTAAAATGTATTCATATGCACGCCCGCACATAACCATCCTATACCATAACTATGGCCTTACCTATTAAGATAACATCATGGAATGTGGGTGGCATTACCTCGCCTGCAAAGAGAAGCATTATCTTGCGGCACCTAAATTCTTTACATACAGATGTAGGACTGTTGAAGGAAACTAAATTAACAGCCGAGGAGCATGAGAAATTAAAAATACGTTGGGTCGGACAGGTTCTATGCTCTCCATCTGAGGGCAGAAAGAGGGGGGTGGCCATTCTAGTCAGGAAGGGCCTCTCGATATCATTTACGCAGACAGAGTTAGACCACAGAGGTAGATACATTATTTCTCTTTTGCATGTTAACACACTCACATACACCATTTGCAACATTTATGGCCCCAACGATTTTAACCCAGACTTTTGGTCGACCCTTCTGGCAAAATTATCGGCCTACAATAGCCCCATAATCATGGGTGGGGATTTCAATTTAGCCCAGGCGCTTCCATTAGATAGATTCAAAGACCCTGTAGCAATTAAAACACATTTAGTGACGCACAAGAGAGAAGTGCCTCTGATTAACTCATTCAAAGAAGCATTGAACCTGATTGATGTTTGGAGGGTGAGGAACCCAGATGGGAGGGACTTCACTTGCCTATCTAAAACTCACCACACTATGTCAAGGATTGACTACTTTCTCACTTCCAATGAGCTTACACCCCAGATCCACTACACAGATATAGGGCAAGTTACAGTTTCATACCATGCCCCAATTACCCTAGGGCTACAGCCCACCCCTGAGAAACCTTTGAAGAGATCATGGAAATTCCCCACATACCTTTATTGTAATGTGAACTTCCGTCAGCACTTAAAATCTTCCTGGCTACATTATATATCTGACAATGACAGTCACAGAACTACCCTCGACCTATTTTGGCATGCCTCTAAGGCAGTGATGAGGGGTCACATCAATTCATTCACAGCTCATTACAACAAAAACAATAAAAAAATGGACAACCATTTTCTCTCACAGCTCACTGACGCCTATAATGACTATCTCTGTGACCCCACCCCCTCATCCAAGAAAAAGTACTATGAGTTTAAACAAACCAGGGACACTTTCCTGGCTCAACAGGATATCAGGTTCAACACAAATAGCAAAGGTAAATTTTACAGACATGGCAATAAATCTGGCAAATTTCTGGCCAAATTGGTACAATCATATAGGCCTAAATCCCACATAGCAGCCATCAACTCTCAATCTGCATTAACCTCTAACACCAAAGAAATTATAGCAGAATTTGTGAGGTACTACACCACTCTATATACCAGCCAGCCGATTAATCATGAGGAAAAACAAAGATTTTGGGGGTCAGTGGAGCTCCCAACTATCTCTGAGGAGCAGAAATCCAGCCTTAATGCCCCGATACAGGTGCAGGAGGTGATTAAAGCTATACGAAACAGTAAACTTGGGAAGGCCCCGGGCCCAGATGGGCTGCCCTCTGAATATTTTAAGTTATGTGAAGAAATAGCTCCTACGTTGTCTTCACTATATTCGGAATACCTAGGGGGCACTACACAGATGGACGCTCGCTTCTCAGAGGCGAACGTCTGTCTGATACCCAAACCTGACAGAGACCATACCCAAGCGTCGTCCTACCGCCCAATCTCCCTACTCAACGGGGACTACAAGCTATTGACGAAGATCCTAGCGGATCGGTTAGCTGGAGTCTTGCCATCTGTTGTTCACGCAGACCAAACCGGCTTTGTCAAGGGCAGGTCCTCCGTGATCAACATCAGAAAAACCCTGGCAATAACATTGCATTACTGGTACAATGCTCGCTCTCAGGTCCCCTCTAGATTAAATGACGCATGTCTCTTGGTGCTTGACGCCGAGAAGGCATTCGACAGGATAGAGTGGGATCATTTACACACGTCGCTGGAAAGATTTGGGATTACAGGAAACTTTTCTGACTTCCTTCACAGATTATACACCAACCCCAAGGCCTCCCTGATAGTAAACGGTGGCCTATCCCCATCTTTCGGACTGCAGAGGGGTACTAGGCAAGGCTGCCCCCTTTCCCCCCTGCTGGACATCATTGAAAGTTTTGGTTCTTTCTCGGGCTATAAAATCAATATTGACAAATCAGAGGTTACTTGGCTGCAGAACTCCCATAACACTATACTGACAGACACTGGCCTTAGGGTTACGGAAGGTTCATTTAAATACCTAGGAATTAAAATACATGTCGACCCCTCCAAATTATATAACCTTAATCTCACTTGTAATGTGGCGAACATCAAGCAGCTGCTCTTACACTGGGCGAAACTTCCTCTATCCCTGTCGGGTAGGATACACCTGTTTAAGATGGAGGCCTTGCCCAAGCTCCTTTACCCATTACAGATGCTGCCCCTGCTCATGACACGAAGGGACTCTGACTCACTTCAGGCATCCCTGGGACATTTAATTTGGCAAGGTAAAAACATAGGATAAACAAATCTGCCCTATTTATGCCATTGAGTGAAGGGGGACTGTGTCTTCCGAATATTCTCTGGTATAACTGGGCTGCTCTATCCAAAATTATATTAGACTGGCTGGTGGGAAATAGCCACTTCACCATACCTGAACTAGAGTCCAGACTGATCAGACCGATACACCTGGCTTTTCTGCCCCATGCAACCTTCCGCTCTCTTCCTCTACATATACAAACTCACATATTATTCAGGGACCCCCTGAGGGCTTGGTCCAAGATCTGTAAATCACTGGGGGTACAAAGTTCAGTGAGCAAATACTTGCCTATTCAAGGTAACTTACAATTTTTACCTGGCTACACAACGGAGGTGTTTGCCACTTGGCAACAGAAGGGTCTCACTAGACTTTATCAGCTAGTTAACCCATTAACTTTTGAAATTATTCCCTTCCAAGAGCTAAAAAACACATATGACATCCCTAACTCACATAGGTTTGCATACTTCCAAAGTAGACACTACCTGTATAAACTACTATCAGACAAACTACTAACCAACGGACCTTCTGCTATTGACAAATTGTGTACCCTGGCCAGGCTGGGATCCTACAGGCTCTCACATACTTATGACCTGCTTCTTAAACATTTGGAGGAGCGAGCCTTGCAGGGAATCTTGAGGAAATGGTCAGACTATAGAGACCTCTCTGTGGACCCCGACCTTCTGAGAGCTAGTTTTCAGAAAGTACATATTTGTACAATCTCTGCAACATTAAGAGAAAAACATATGAAACTTCTACACCAATCCTATATCACTCCCAAACTTCGCTCCAAATGGGTTATAGGAGCTGAGGATATCTGTAATAAATGTAGATTCATACACCCTGACTGGACCCACTTATTATGGGATTGTCCCAAACTGAAAAAATACTGGCACAGGGTTTCGTATTGGTTAACAAAGGTGACGAGACAACAGGTGACACTCACAGCACAGCACGTCATATTCCTGATGCCAGGAGATAGAATATACAGGTCTGACATTTTCATATCCACTATTCTTATGTTGGCTAGGCAACTTATTCTGGCGGGGTGGAGTGAGAGGAGGACCCCCCTTTCAGCAGTTAATCAATAAGATACACAATCAAATGTTAGTTGAACAGGAGGACACAAGGGGGGACGTGGAAAAACGAATTAAGAGATTTCTACATAAATGGGAGGCCTACCTGCTTTTCCTACCACCTAGTGTTAGGGACAGGGTCATTTTCCCGTTTAGAAACAGCTCTTATATTCTGAATGAGAACCTCAGGGGTAACTGGTGCTTGTCTGTTGGTTAGCGCTACATCAGTCCCAATGTACAAAGGCAAATATAGGTACTTATCGCCGACTTTAGGGGGGGTGAGCTGGAGGTACTCCGTGTAAGTGTTAAATGGATGTACTTCTTTTATATGTTCACTGTTTATTTGTGCGTTTTGTTCTGTTTCTATTTATGTATATATAAATGCCTCAGGACGAATTGGGTCCGCACCTTTACATGACTAACTAGGGATCTTGCCACGAGACATATTGAATGTATCTACTGTTATGATGAATATTGTGTAACTTCCTGAAGTTTCTTGTTATTTCATTCTACCTTGAGTGGTCATGTATGTGGTGGACCTTTTTGTCCTTGATATAAATAAAGTTATTAAAAAAAAAAAAAAGTAAACCTAATCACAATAAAAATAAAAAAGCCCCCCAATCTAATGATAAACTACCAATAGCCCTTAAAAGGGCTTTTTGTAGGGCATTGCCCTAAGTTAAACAGCTTGTTAACAATAAAAATAAACAAAAGTCCCCCTAACAGTAAAACCCCACCCACCAAACCCCCAAAATAAAAAAAAATTAAATTTATGCTTACCTGATAAATTACTTTCTTTTACGATATGACGAGTCCACGGATTTCATCCATACTTGTGGGATATTAACCTCCTGCTAACAGGAAGTGGCAAAGAGCACCACAGCAGAGCTGTATATATAGCCCCTCCCCTTCTCCTCCACCCTCAGTCATTCGGCCGAAGGTATAGGAAGAGAAAAAGGAAAGGCTAAAAAGGTGCAGAGGTGACTGAAGTTTACAAAAAATATAAAGAAAAACTGTCTTAAAAAGAACAGGGTGGGCCGTGGACTCGTCATATCGTAAAAGAAAGTAATTTATCAGGTAAGCATAAATTTAGTTTTCTTTTACAAAGATATGACGAGTCCACGGTTCTCATCCTTACTTGTGGGAAACCAATACCAAAGCAATAGGACACGGATGAAAGGGAGGGACAGGAACCTAAACGAAAGGCACCACTGCTTGAAGAACCTTTCTCCCAAAGATAGCCCTCAGAAGAAGCAAAAGTATCAAATTTGTAAAATTTGGAAAAACATAATTTATGTAAGAACTTACCTGATAAATTCATTTCTTTCATATTAGCAAGAGTCCATGAGCTAGTGACGTATGGGATATACATTCCTACCAGGAGGGGCAAAGTTTCCCAAACCTCAAAATGCCTATAAATACACCCCTCACCACACCCACAATTCAGTTTAACGAATAGCCAAGAAGTGGGGTGATAAAAAAGTGCGAAAGCATATAAAATAAGGAATTGGAATAATTGTGCTTTATACAAAAATCATAACCACCACAAAAAAGGGTGGGCCTCATGGACTCTTGCTAATATGAAAGAAATGAATTTATCAGGTAAGTTCTTACATAAATTATGTTTTCTTTCATGTAATTAGCAAGAGTCCATGAGCTAGTGACGTATGGGATAATGATTACCCAAGATGTGGATCTTTCCACGCAAGAGTCACTAGAGAGGGAGGGATAAAATAAAGACAGCCAATTCCTGCTGAAAATAATCCACACCCAAAATAAAGTTTAATGAAAAACATAAGCAGAAGATTCAAACTGAAACCGCTGCCTGAAGTACTTTTCTACCAAAAACTGCTTCAGAAGAAGAAAATACATCAAAATGGTAGAATTTAGTAAAAGTATGCAAAGAGGACCAAGTTGCTGCTTGGCAAATCTGATCAATCGAAGCTTCATTCCTAAACGCCCAGGAAGTAGAAACTGACCTAGTAGAATGAGCTGTAATCCTTTGAGGCGGAGTTTTACCCGACTCAACATAGGCAAGATGAATTAAAGATTTCAACCAAGATGCCAAAGAAATGGCAGAAGCTTTCTGGCCTTTTCTAGAACCGGAAAAGATAACAAATAAACTAGAAGTCTTTCGGAAAGACTTAGTAGCTTCAACATAATATTTCAAAGCTCTAACAACATCCAAAGAATGTAACGATTTCTCCTTAGAATTCTTAGGATTAGGACATAATGAAGGAACCACAATTTCTCTACTAATGTTGTTGGAATTCACAACTTTAGGTAAAAATTCAAAAGAAGTTCGCAACACTGCCTTATCCTGATGAAAAATCAGAAAAGGAGACTCACAAGAAAGAGCAGATAATTCAGAAACTCTTCTGGCAGAAGAGATTGCCAAAAGGAACAAAACTTTCCAAGAAAGTAATTTAATGTCCAATGAATGCATAGGTTCAAACGGAGGAGCTTGAAGAGCCCCTAGAACCAAATTCAAACTCCAAGGAGGAGAAATTGACTTAATGACAGGTTTTATACGAACCAAAGCTTGTACAAAACAATGAATATCAGGAAGATTAGCAATCTTTCTGTGAAAAAGAACAGAAAGAGCAGAGATTTTTCCTTTCAAGGAACTTGCGGACAAACCTTTATCTAAACCATCCTAAAGAAACTGTAAAATTCTTGGAATTCTAAAAGAATGCCAAGAAAAATTATGAGAAAGACACCAAGAAATATAAGTCTTCCAGACTCTATAATATATCTCTCTGGATACAGATTTACGAGCCTGTAACATAGTATTAATCACAGAGTCAGAGAAACCTCTTTGACTAAGAATCAAGCGTTCAATCTCCATACCTTTAAATTTAAGGATTTGAGATCCTGATGGAAAAAAGGACCTTGCGACAGAAGGTCTGGTCGTAGCGGAAGAGTCCACGGATGGCAAGAGGCCATCCGGACAAGATCCGCATACCAAAACCTGTGAGGCCATGCCGGAGCTACCAGCAGAACAAACGAGCATTCCTTCAGAATCTTGGAGATTACTCTTGGAAGAAGAACTAGAGGCGGAAAGATATAGGCAGGATGATACTTCCAAGGAAGTGACAATGCATCCACTGCTTCCGCTTGAGGATCCCTGGATCTGGACAGATACCTGGGAAGTTTCTTGTTTAGATGAGAGGCCATCAGATCTATTTCTGGAAGTCCCCACATTTGAACAATCTGAAGAAATACCTCTGGGTGAAGAGACCATTCGCCCGGATGTAACGTTTGGCGACTGAGATAATCCGCTTCCCAATTGTCTATACCTGGGATATGAACCGCAGAGATTAGACAGGAGCTGGATTCCGCCCAAACCAGAATTCGAGATACTTCTTTCATAGCCAGAGGACTGTGAGTCCCTCCTTGATGATTGATGTATGCCACAGTTGTGACATTGTCTGTCTGAAAACAAATGAACGATTCTCTCTTCAGAAGAGGCCAAGACTGAAGAGTTCTGAAAATTGCACGGAGTTCCAAAATATTGATCGGTAATCTCACCTCCTGAGATTCCCAAACTCCTTGTGCCGTCAGAGATCCCCACACAGCCCCCCAACCTGTGAGACTTGCATCTGTTGAAATTACAGTCCAGGTCGGAAGCACAAAAGAAGCCCCCTGAATTAAACGATGGTGATCTGTCCACCACGTTAGAGAGTGTCGTACAATCGGTTTTAAAGATATTAATTGAGATATCTTTGTGTAATCCCTGCACCATTGATTCAGCATACAGAGCTGAAGAGGTCGCATGTGAAAACAAGCAAAGGGGATCGCGTCCGATGCAGCAGTCATAAGACCTAGAATTTCCATGCATAAGGCTACCGAAGGGAATGATTGTGACTGAAGGTTTCGACAAGCTGAAATCAATTTAGACGTCTCTTGTCATGGACACTGAATTTATCTGGAAACCCAGAAAAGTTACCCTTGACTGAGGAATCAATGAACTTTTTGGTAAATTGATCCTCCAACCATGATCTTGAAGAAACAACACAAGTCGATTCGTATGAGATTCTGCTAAATGTAAAGACTGAGCAAGTACCAAGATATCGTCCAAATAAGGAAATACCACAATACCCTGTTCTCTGATTACAGACAGAAGGGCACCGAGAACTTTTGTAAAAATTCTTGGAGCTGTAGCTAGGCCAAACGGCAGAGCCACAAACTGGTAATGCTTGTCCAGAAAAGAGAATCTCAGGAACTGATAATGATCTGGATGAATCGGAATATGCAGATAAGCATCCTGTAAATCTATTGTGGACATATAATGCCCTTGCTGAACAAAAGGCAAGATAGTCCTTACAGTTACCATTTTGAACGTTGGTATCCTTACATAACGATTCAATATTTTTAGATCCAGAACTGGTCTGAAGGAATTCTCCTTCTTTGGTACAATGAAGAGATTTGAATAAAACCCCATCCCCTGTTCCAGAACTGGAACTGGCATAATTACTCCAGCCAACTCTAGATCTGAAACACAATTCAGAAATGCTTGAGCTTTCACTGGATTTACTGGGACACGGGAAAGAAAAAATCTCTTTGCAGGAGGTCTCATCTTGAAACCAATTCTGTACCCTTCTGAAACAATGTTCTGAATCCAAAGATTGTGAACAGAATTGATCCAAATTTCTTTGAAAAAACGTAACCTGCCCCCTACCAGCTGAGCTGGAATGAGGGCCGCACCTTCATGTGGACTTAGAAGCAGGCTTTGCCTTTCTAGAAGGCTTGGATTTATTCCAGACTGGAGATGGTTTCCAAATTGAAACTGCTCCTGAGGATGAAGGATCAGGCTTTTGTTCTTTGTTGAAACGAAAGGAACGAAAACGATTATTAGCCCTGTTTTTACCCTTAGATTTTTTATCCTGTGGTAAAAAAGTTCCTTTCCCACCAGTAACAGTTGAGATAATGGAATCCAACTGAGAACCAAATAATTTGTTACCCTGGAAAGAAATGGAAAGTAGAGTTGATTTAGAAGCCATATCAGCATTCCAAGTTTTAAGCCATAAAGCTCTTCTAGCTAAAATAGCTAGAGACATAAACCTGACATCAACTCTGATAATATCAAAAATGGCATCACAGATAAAATTATTAGCATGCTGAAGAAGAATAATAATATTATGAGAATCATGATCTGTTACTTGTTGCGCTAAAGTCTCCAACCAAAAAGTTGAAGCTGCAGCAACATCAGCCAAAGATATAGCAGGTCTAAGAAGATTACCTGAACACAGATAAGCTTTTCTTAGAAAGGATTCAATTTTCCTATCTAAAGGATCTTTAAACGAAGTACCATCTGACGTAGGAATAGTAGTACGTTTAGCAAGGGTAGAAATAGCCCCATCAACTTTAGGGATTTTGTCCCAAAATTCTAATCTGTCAGACGGCACAGGATATAATTGCTTAAAACGTTTAGAAGGAGTAAATGAATTACCCAATTTATCCCATTCTCTGGAAATTACTTCAGAAATAGCATTAGGAACAGGAAAATCTTCTGGAATAACCACAGGAGATTTAAACACCTTATCTAAACGTTTAGAATTAGTATCAAGAGGACCAGAATCCTCTATTTCTAAAGCAATTAGCACTTCTTTAAGTAAAGAACGAATAAATTCCATTTTAAATAAATATGAAGATTTATCAGCATCAATCTCTGAGACAGAATCCTCTGAACCAGAAGAGTCATCAGAATCAGAATGATGATGTTCATTTAAAAATTCATCTGTAGAGAGAGAAGTTTTAAAAGATTTTTTATGTTTACTAGAAGGAGAAATAACAGACATAGCCTTCGTGATGGATTCAGAAACAAAATCTCTTATGTTATCAGGAACATTCTGCACCTTAGATGTTGAGGGAACTGCAACAGGCAATGGTACATTACTAAAGGAAATATTATCTGCTTTAACAAGTTTGTCATGACAATTAATACAAACAACAGCCGGAGGAATAGCTACCAAAAGTTTACAGCAGATACACTTAGCTTTGGTAGTTCCAGCACTAGACAGCGATTTTCCTGAAGTATCTTCTGACTCAGATGCAACGTGAGACATCTTGCAATATGTAAGAGAAAAAACAACATATAAAGCAAAATTGATCAAATTCCTTAAATGACAGTTTCAGGAATGGGAAAAAATGCCAATAAACAAGCTTCTAGTAACCAGAAGCAAAGAAAAAATCAGACTGAAATAATGTGGAGACAAAAGCGACGCCCATATTTTTTGGCGCCAAATAATACGCCCACATTGTTTGGCGCCTAAATGCTTTTTGGCGCCAAAAATGACGCCACATCCGGAACGCCGACATTTTTGGCGCAAAAGGACGTCAAAAAATGACGCAACTTCCGGCGACACGTATGACGCCGGAAACAGAAAAGATTTTTTGCGCCAAAAAAGTCTGCGCCAAGAATGACGCAATAAAATGAAGCATTTTCAGCCCCCGCGAGCCTAACAGCCCACAGGGAAAAAAAGTAAAATTTTTAAGGTAAGAAAAAATGATTGATTCAAACGCATTATCCCAAATATGAAACTGACTGTCTGAAAATAAGGAATGTTGAACATTCTGAGTCAAGGCAAATAAATGTTTGAATACATATATTTAGAACTTTATAAATAAAGTGCCCAACCATAGCTTAGAGTGTCACAGAAAATAAGATTTACTTACCCCAGGACACTCATCTACACGTTTGTAGAAAGCCAAACCAGTACTGAAACGAAAATAAGCAGAGGTAATGGTATATAAATAAGAGTATATCGTCGATCTGAAAAGGGAGGTAAGAGATGAATCTCTACGACCGATAACAGAGAACCTATGAAATAGACCCCGTAGAAGGAGATCACTGCATTCAAATAGGCAATACTCTCCTCACATCCCTCTGACATTCACTGCACGCTGAGAGGAAAACCGGGCTCCAACTTGCTGCGGAGCGCATATCAACGTAGAATCTAGCACAAACTTACTTCACCACCTCCATAGGAGGCAAAGTTTGTAAAAACTGAATTGTGGGTGTGGTGAGGGGTGTATTTATAGGCATTTTGAGGTTTGGGAAACTTTGCCCCTCCTGGTAGGAATGTATATCCCATACGTCACTAGCTCATGGACTCTTGCTAATTACATGAAAGAAAAGTGTGAAGGGACGACCAAGTCGCAGCCTTACAAATCTGTTCCACAGATGCATTATTTTTTAAAAGCCCATGTGGAAGCCACAGCCCTAGAAGAATGAGCCGTAATTCTTTCAGGAGGCTGCTGCCGTGCGGATGATACTTCTCAGCCAAAAAGAAAGAGAGGTAGCCGTACCTTTCTGACCCCTACGCTTTCCAGAATAAACAATGAATAATGAAGATGATTGACAGAAATCCTTAGTTGCCTGTAAGTAAAACTTTAAGGCACGGACCACGTCCAAGTTATGTAACAGACACTCCTTCTTAGAAGAAGGATTAGGACACAAAGAAGGAACAACAATTTCCTGATTAATATTCTTATTTGAAACAACCTTAGGAAGGAACCCAGGTTTGGTACGTAAAAACCACCTTATCAGAATGAAATATGAGATGAGGCGAATCACACTGTAATGCTGAAAGCTCAGAAACTATTCGAGCAGAAGAAATAGCAATCAAAAACAGAACTTTCCAAGATAATAGTTTAATATCTATGGAATGCATAGGTTCATACGGAACCCCTTGCAGAACTCGAAGAACTAAATTCAAACTCCAGGGAGGAGTAATAGGTCTAAATACAGGCTTAATTCTAGGTAGAGTCTGACAAAAAGACTGAACATCTGATACATTTGCCAAACGTTTGTGAAACAGAATTGACAAAGCTGAAATTTGTCCCTTTAAGGAACTTGCTGATAAACCTTTCTCCAATCCTTCTTGGAGAAAAGACAAAATCCTAGGAATCCTAACTTTACTCCATGAGTAACCCTTGGATTCACACCAAAAAGATATTTATGCCATATCTTATGATAGATTTTTCTAGTGACAGGCTTTCTAGCCTGTACCAAAGTATTGATAACTGAACCAGAGAATCCTCGCTTCGATAAAATCAAGCGTTAAATATCCATGCAGTCAGTTGCAGAGAAATTAGATTTGGATGTTGGAAAGGACCTTGAATGAGAAGGTCCTGCCCAATGGAAGTTTCCACGGTGGCAGAGAGGACATGTCCACTAGATCCGCATACCAAGTCCTGCGTGGCCACGCAGGCGCTATCAGGATCACTGAAGCTCTCTCCTGTTTGATTCGAGCAATCACGCGTGGGAGGAGAGGAAACGCATAAGCTAGGCTGAACAACTAAGGTACTGCCAAGGCATCTATCAGTTCGGCCTGAGGATCCCTTGACCGGGATCCGTATCTTGGAAGCTTGGCATTCTGACGAGATGCCATCAAAACCAATTCCGGTCTGCCCCATCTGAGAATCAATGAGGCAAATACCTCCGGGTGAAGTTCCCACTCCCCCGGATGAAAAGTCTGTTGACTTAGAAAAACATAATTTATGTAAGAACTTACCTGATAAATTCATTTCTTTCATATTAGCAAGAGTCCATGAGCTAGTGACGTATGAGATATACATTCCTACCAGGAGGGGCAAAGTTTCCCAAACCTCAAAATGCCTATAAATACACCCCTCACCACACCCACAATTCAGTTTAGCGAATAGCCAAGAAGTGGGGTGATAAGAAAGGAGCGAAAGCATCAAAAAATAAGGAATTGGAATAATTGTGCTTTATACAAAAAAATCATAACCACCACAAAAAAGGGTGGGCCTCATGGACTCTTGCTAATATGAAATAAATGAATTTATCAGGTAAGTTCTTACATAAATTATGTTTTCTTTCATGTAATTAGCAAGAGTCCATGAGCTAGTGACGTATGGGATAGCAGATACCCAAGATGTGGAACTTCCACGCAAGAGTCACTAGAGAGGGAGGGATAAAATAAAGACAGACAATTCCGCTGAAAAAATAATCCACAACCCAAATAAAAAAAATGAAATAATAAGCAGCAGAATCAAACTGAAACAGCTGCCTGAAGTACTTTTCTACCAAAAACTGCTTCTGAAGAGGAGAAAACATCGAAATGGTAGAATTTAGTAAAAGTATGCAAAGAAGACCAAGTTGCTGCTTTGCAAATTTGATCAACAGTAGCTTCATTCCTAAAAGCCCAGGAAGTAGAAACTGACCTAGTAGAATGAGCTGTAATCCTTTGAGGCGGGGACTTACCTGACTCTACATAAGCATGATGAATCAAAGACTTTAACAAAGATGCCAATGAAATGGCAGAAGCCTTCTGACCTTTCCTGGAACCAGAAAAGATAACAAATAGACTAGAAGTCTTTCTGAAACCTTTAGTAGCTTCAACATAATATTTCAATATATCCTTTGTTGAAGAATTAAAATTCCTTTATTCTAAGACTCATTGGCTGGGATCTTTGTATTTTTTATTATTATTGAGTCTGGGACCGGACTTTATCCCGTGCCTGAGCATATTATCTAATATTTGGTGGTGCGGTCACTTTATATTTCACATAATATTTCAAAGCTCTCACTACATCCAAAGAATGTAAAGATCTCTCCAGAGAATTCTTAGGATTAGGACACAATGAAGGGACAACAATTTCTCTACTAATGTTGTTGGAATTCACAACCTTAGGTAAAAATTTAAATAAAGTCCGCAACACCGTCTTATCCTGATGAAAAATCAGAAAAGGAGATTCACAAGAAAGAGTAGATTACTCAGAAACTCTTCTAGCAGAAGAGATGGCTAAAAGGAACAACACTTTCCAAGAAACTAATTTAATATCCAGAGAATGCATAGGTTCAAATGGAGAAGCCTGTAAAGCCCTCAGAACCAAATGAAGACTCCAAGGAGGAGAGATTGACTTAATGACAGGCTTGATACGAACCAAAGCCTGAACAAAACAATGAATATCAGGAAGATTAGCAATCTTTCTTTGAAAAAGAACAGAAAGAGCAGAGATTTGACCTTTCAAAGAGCTTGCAGACAAACCCTTATCCAAACCATCCTGAAGAAACTGTAAAATTCTAGGAATTCTAAAAGAATGCCAAGAGAATTTATGAGAACACCACCAAGAAATGTAAGTCTTCCAGACTCGGTAATAAATATTTCTAGACACAGATTTACGAGCCTGTATCATAGTATGAATCACTGAGTCAGAGAAACCTCTATGACTAAGAATCAAGCGTTCAATCTCCATACCTTCAAATTTAATGATTTGAGATCCTGATGGAAAAATGGGCCTTGAGATAGAAGGTCTGGCCTTAACGCAAGTGTCCAAGGTTGGCAACTTGCCATCCGAACGAGATCCACATACCAAAACCTGTGAGGCCATGCTGGAGCCACCAGCAATACAAACTGCTTCCCAGTTCTCTAACCCTGGGATGTAGATCGCTGACAGATGACAAGAGTGGGCCTCTGCCCAACTGATTATCTTGGATACTTTTAGCATCGCTAAGGAACTCCTTGTTCCCTCCTGATGATTGACAGTCGTTATGTTGTCCGACTGGAATCTGATGAATTTGGCCAAAGCCAACCGAGGCCACGTCTGAAGCGCATTGAATATTGCTCTCAGTTTCAGAATATTGATTGGAAGTAGAGACTCCACCTGAGTCCAAACACCCTGAGCATTCAGGGAGTTCCAAACTGCACCCCAGCCCAGAAGGCTGGCATCTGTTGTCACTATCACCCACGAGGGTCTGCGGAAACAAGTCCCCTGGGACAGATGATCTGGCGACAACCACCAAAGAAGAGAGTTTCTGGTCTCTTGATACAGAATTATCTTTTGAGATAAATCCGCATAATCCCCATTCCACTGACCGAGCATGCACAGTTGCAGTGGTCTGAAATGAAAGCGAGCAAACGGAACGATGTCCATTGCCGCAACCATTAATTCAATTACCTCCAAACACTGAGCCACTGATGGCCGAGGAATGGACAGAAGTGCTCGGCAAGTATTCAAAATCTTTGATTTTCTGACCTCCGTCAGAAATACTTTCATGGCTACCGAGTCTATCAGAGTTCCCAGAAAAGGAACCCTTGTCTGTGGAACAAGCGAACTCTTCTCTATGTTCACCTTCCAGCCGTGAGTTCTCAGAAAAGACAACACTGTGTCCGTGTGAGATTTTGTCAGATCATATGTTAACGCCTGAATCAGAATATCATCCAGATAAGGCGCCACCGCTATCCCTTGCGGTCTGAGAATCGCCAAAAGAGACCCTAGAACCTTTGTGAAGATTCTGGGTGCTGTGGCCAACCCGAAAGGAAGAGTCACAAACTGATAATGTTTGTCCAAGAAGGCAAACCTTAGAAACCGATGATGATCTTTGTGGATTGGAATATGAAGGTAAGCATCCTTCAAATCCACGGTAGTCATATATTGACCCTCCTGGATCATTGGCAAAATCGTTCGAATTGTCTCCATCTTGAATGATGGAACTCTTAGAAATTTGAGGTCAAAAATGGGTCTGAACGTTCCCTCTTTTTTGGGGACCACAAATAGGTTTGAGTAAAACCCCTGTACCTGTTCATATTTTGGAACAGGACAGATTACTCCCATAGTAAAAAGGTCTTTTACACAGCGTAAGAATGCCTCTTTCTTTATCTGGTTTGCAGATAATTTTGAAAGATGAAATCTCCCTCTTGGGAGAAAATCCTTGAATTCCAATTGATAACCGTGGGTCATTATTTCTAGTGCCCAGGAATCCTGAACATCACTTGCCCGAGCAAAGAAAGACAGTCTGCCCCCTACTAGATCCGGTCCCGGATCGGGGGCCACCCCTTCATGCTGCTTTGTGGAAGAAGAAGCGGGGGGTCCTCCTTTAAAGTTCCAAAAGGAACGAAAATTATTCTGTTTACCCCTCATTTTAACCGACCTATCCTGAGGTAGGGCATGGCCCTTACCTCCTGTAATATCAGAAATGATCTCCTTCAATTCTGGCCCAAAAAGGGTCTTACCTTTAAAGGGAATAGCTAAAAGCTTATGTTTTGATGACACATCAGCAGACCAAGATTTGAGCCACTAAAAAAGCTAAAAATACCACTTAAAGCTGACAGATAATTGTATAATAACCAGGGACTTCAATTGAATATTTGTATATTTAATATACTATAGAAAATGACAAGAACATAAACTTTAAAAGGGACGTCTCCCAAAATTTTATAATAAAACAATAATTCAACATAAAAATAATCCAACATAAAAATATAAAAAATCTTGGATTGGAAACTAGATTTCAATTAAGCGGTGGATACTATGTATAGATAAAAGTTCATTCCTTAGGACATTGCCGTTTGCATGATACAGTGTCTATATCTAAAGTCAAATGTCAGATATACAAGTTATCTTGATTGCTGATCTATGTTATATTTGCAGAATAGAAAATCTTTACTTCATCTGTGATTTTGTGAATTAGAAACGTCTTATACCTTATCTCAAATACTTGGCAACAACTTTACCAGTAGCCGGTCTCTGTCAGGCAGCTCCGTGTGTGTTCCTCGAGAATCCAGCGTCTGACGTCATGGTTTCCTGCTCGAGGGCTCGCCTCTATTCAGCCAATCAGAACCTCCGTGGGTCCCTGTCTGTTATTCCACTGTTGTCCGATCCGGTTCGTAGTAGTTAGGTTATAGTTGGAGATTGCTCTTAGTGCTGTGCACGCAACCTCTTATTCAGCTATCCGCCAGGGGATAAAAAGTGAAGTAACAACCCGGGTTGATAATTTTCTTCTGTATGATGGTAGTTAGTTCTTAGGGTATAGTATGTGGTACTAGTTTTTCTACGCGTTTCACTCCTTTCAGAGCTTTATCAAGAATCTTGATAATCAAGAATCAAGAATCATTCTTGATAAAGCTCTGAAAGGAGTGAAAGGTGTTGGCGGTGTAGGAGTTAATAGGTAAATTAGGTTTAATGCGTTGTTGGGGGGGTCGGCGGTTTAGGGGTTAATAGATGTATTAGGTAGGTTGCGATGCTGGGGTTTGCGGATTTAGGGGTTAATATTTTATTAGGTAGATTGTTTTTCTTTTCTTAATACTTCGTACGAGCGGTTAGGTTATTTTTTTTAAAAAAAAACATAATTTATGCTTACCTGATAAATTCCTTTCTTCTGTAGTGTGATCAGTCCACGGGTCATCATTACTTCTGGGATATTACTCCTCCCCAACAGGAAGTGCAAGAGGATTCACCCAGCAGAGTTGCATATAGCCCCTCCCCTCTACGTCACCCCCAGTCATTCGACCAAGGACCAACGAGAAAGGAGGAACCAAGGGTGTAGTGGTGACTGGAGTATAATTTAAAAATAATTACCTGCCTTAAAAACAGGGCGGGCCGTGGACTGATCACACTACAGAAGAAAGGAATTTATCAGGTAAGCATAAATTATGTTTTCTTCTGTTAAGTGTGATCAGTCCACGGGTCATCATTACTTCTGGGATACCAATACCAAAGCAAAAGTACACGGATGACGGGAGGGATAGGCAGGCTCTTTTATACAGAAGGAACCACTGCCTGAAGAACCTTTCTCCCAAAAATAGCCTCAGAGGAAGCAAAAGTGTCAAATTTGTAAAATTTGGAAAAAGTATGAAGCGAAGACCAAGTTGCAGCCTTGCAAATCTGTTCAACAGAGGCCTCATTCTTAAAGGCCCAAGTGGAAGCCACAGCTCTAGTGGAGTGAGCTGTAATTCTTTCAGGAGGCTGCTGTCCAGCAGTCTCATAGGCTAAACGTATTATGCTACGAAGCCAAAAAGAGAGAGAGGTAGCAGAAGCTTTTTGACCTCTCCTCTGACCAGAGTAAACGACAAACAGGGAAGACGTTTGTCGAAATTCTTTAGTTGCCTGTAAGTAAAATTTTAGGGCACGAACTACATCCAGATTGTGCAGAAGACGTTCCTTCTTTGAAGAAGGATTTGGACACAAGGATGGAACAACAATCTCTTGATTGATATTCCTGTTAGTGACTACCTTGGGTAAGAACCCAGGTTTAGTACGCAGAACTACCTTATCCGAATGAAAAATCAAATAAGGAGAATCACAATGTAAGGCTGATAACTCAGAGACTCTTCGAGCCGAGGAAATAGCCATTAAAAATAGAACTTTCCAAGATAACAACCTTATATCAATGGAATGGAGGGGTTCAAACGGAACGCCCTGTAAAACGTTAAGAACAAGATTTAAACTCCATGGCGGAGCAACAGTCTTAAACACAGGCTTAATCCTCGCTAAAGCCTGACAAAAAGCCTGAACGTCTGGCACTTCTGACAGACGTTTGTGTAACAGAATAGACAGAGCTGAGATCTGTCCCTTTAATGAACTAGCAGATAAACCCTTTTCTAAACCTTCTTGTAGAAAAGACAATATCCTAGGAATCCTAACCTTACTCCAAGAGTAACCTTTGGATTCACACCAATATAGGTATTTACGCCATATTTTATGGTAAATCTTTCTGGTAACAGGCTTCCTAGCCTGTATTAAGGTGTCAATAACTGACTCAGAAAATCCACGTCTTGATAAAATCAAACGTTCAATTTCCAAGCAGTCAGCTTCAGAGAAGTTAGATTTTGATGTTTGAAAGGACCCTGTATCAGGAGGTCCTGTTTCAGAGGTAGAGACCAAGGTGGACAGGATGACATGTCCACCAGGTCTGCATACCAAGTCCTGCGTGGCCATGCAGGTGCTATCAGAATCACTGATGCTCTCTCCTGTTTGATTCTGGCAATCAATCGAGGAAGCATCGGGAAGGGTGGAAACACATAAGCCATCCTGAAGTCCCAAGGTGCCGTCAGGGCATCTATTAGGACTGCCCCTGGATCCCTGGATCTGGACCCGTACCGAGGAAGCTTGGCGTTCTGTCGAGACGCCATGAGATCTATCTCTGGTTTGCCCCAACGTCGAAGTATTTGGGCAAAGACCTCCGGATGAAGTTCCCATTCCCCCGGATGAAAAGTCTGACGACTTAAGAAATCCGCCTCCCAGTTCTCCACTCCCGGGATGTGGATTGCTGACAGGTGGCAAGAGTGAGACTCTGCCCAGCGAATTATCTTTGATACTTCCATCATTGCTAGGGAGCTTCTTGTCCCTCCCTGATGGTTGATGTAAGCTACAGTCGTGATGTTGTCCGACTGAAACCTGATGAACTCCCGAGTTGACAACTGGGGCCAAGCCAGGAGGGCGTTGAGAACTGCTCTCAATTCCAGAATGTTTATTGGCAGGAGACTCTCCTCCTGACTCCATTGTCCCTGAGCCTTCAGAGAATTCCAGACGGCACCCCAACCTAGAAGGCTGGCGTCTGTTGTTACAATTGTCCAGTCTGGTCTGCTGAATGGCATCCCCCTGGACAGAAGTGGCCGAGAAAGCCACCATAGAAGAGAATTTCTGGTCTCTTGATACAGATTCAGAGAAGGGGACAAGTCTGAGTAATCCCCATTCCACTGACTTAGCATGCACAATTGCAGTGGTCTGAGGTGTAAGCGAGCAAATGGCACTATGTCCATTGCCGCTACCATTAAGCCGATTACCTCCATGCATTGAGCCACCGATGGATGTTGAATGGAATGAAGGGTGCGGCAAGCACTTTGAAGTCTTGTTAACCTGTCCTCTGTCAGGTAAATCTTCATTTCTACAGAATCTATAAGAGTCCCCAGGAAGGGAACTCTTGTGAGTGGAACGAGTGAACTTTTCTTTTAGTTCACCTTCCATCCATGTGACCTTAGAAATGCCAGTACTAACTCTGTATGAGACTTGGCAGTTTGAAAGCTTGAAGCTTGTATCAGAATGTCGTCTAGGTACGGAGCTACCGAAATTCCCCGCGGTCTTAGTACCGCCAGAAGAGCACCTAGAACCTTTGTGAAGATTCTTGGAGCTGTAGCCAATCCGAATGGAAGAGCTACAAACTGGTAATGCCTGTCTAGAAAGGCAAACCTTAGATACCGGTAATGATCTTTGTGAATCGGTATGTGAAGGTAAGCGTCTTTTAAGTCCACTGTGGTCATGTACTGACCTTCTTGGATCATGGGTAAAATTGTCCGGATAGTCTCCATTTTGAATGATGGAACTCTTAGGAATTTGTTTAGGATCTTTAAATCCAGGATTTGTCTGAAAGTTCCCTCTTTTTTGGGAACTACAAACAGATTTGAGTAAAACCCTTGTCCCTGTTCCGACCGTGGAACTGGATGGATTACTCCCATTAACAATAGTTCTTGTATGCAGCGTAGAAACGCTTCTTTCTTTGTTTGGTTTGTCGACAACCTTGACAGATGAAATCTCTCTCTTGGAGGAGAGTATTTGAAGTCCAGAAGGTATCCCTGAGATATTATCTCTAGCGCCCAGGGATCCTGGACATCTCTTGCCCAAGCCTGGGCGAAGAGAGAAAGTCTGCCCCCTACTAGATCCGATCCCGGATCGGGGGCCCTCAATTCATGCTGTTTTAGTGGCAGCTGCAGGCTTCCTGGCCTGCTTGCCCTTATTCCAGGACTGGTTAGGTCTCCAGCCTTGTCTGTAGCGAGCACCAGATCCTTCTTGTTTTGGAGTAGTGGAAGTTGATGCTGCTCCTGTTTTGAAATTCCGAAAGGAACGAAAATTAGACTGTCTAGCCTTAGGTTTGGCTTTGTCTTGAGGTAGGGCGTGTCCCTTACCTCCTGTAATGTCAGCGATAATTTCTTTCAAACCAGGCCCAAATAAGGTCTGTCCCTTGAAAGGTATATTAAGTAATTTGGACTTAGAAGTTACATCAGCTGACCAGGATTTTAGCCACAGTGCTCTGCGCGCTTGAATGGCGAATCCGGCATTCTTAGCCGTAAGTTTAATTAAATGTACTACGGCTTCCGAAATGAAAGAATTAGATAGCTTAAGTACTCTAAGCCTGTCTGAAATGTCGTCCAGCGTAGCTGAACTAAGATTCTCTTCTAGAGACTCAATCCAGAATGCCGCTGCAGCCGTGATCGGCGCAATGCATGCAAGGGGTTGCAATATAAAACCTTGTTGAACAAACATTTTCTTAAGGTAACCCTCTAATTTTTTATCCATTGGATCTGAAAAGGCACAGCTATCCTCTACCGGGATAGTGGTACGTTTAGCTGAAGTAGAAACTGCTCCCTCCACCTTAGGGACCGTTTGCCATAAATCCCGTGTGGTGGTGTCTATTGGAAACATCTTTCTAAATATCGGAGGGGGTGAGAACGGCACACCGGGTCTATCCCACTCCTTAGTAATAATTTCAGTTAGTCTTTTAGGTATAGGAAAAACGTCAGTACTTGTTGGTACAGCAAAATATTTATCCAACCTACACATTTTCTCAGGTATTGCAACTGTGTTACAATCATTCAGGGCCGCTAACACCTCCCCTAGTAAAACACGGAGGTTTTCCAGCTTAAATTTAAAATTTGAAATATCTGAATCCAATCTGTTTGGATCAGAACCGTCAGCCGCAGAATGAAGCTCTCCGTCCTCATGTTCTGCAAGTTGTGACGCAGTATCTGACATGGCCCTAACATTATCAGCGCACTCTGTTCTCACCCCAGAGTGATCACGCTTGCCCCTTAGTTCTGGTAATTTAGCCAAAACCTCAGTCATAACAGTAGCCATATCTTGTAATGTTATTTGTAATGGCCGCCCAGATGTACTTGGCGTCGCCATATCGCGCACGTCCCGAGCGGGAGATGCAGGTACTGTCACGTGAGGCGAGTTAGTCGGCATAACTCTCCCCTCGTTGTTTGGTGAAATTTGTTCAATTTGTACAGATTGACTTTTATTTAATGTAGCATCAATACAGTTAGTACATAAATTTCTATTGGGCTCCACCTTGGCGTTAGTACAAATAGTACAGGTCTCATCTTCTGAATCAGACATGTTTAACAAACTAGCAAATAAACTTGCAATTTGGAAATACTATACAAGTAAAATACAATGAAAAAACGAAGTATATATAACAGATGAAATCAATCAGTTTTGTAAAACAAAATGCAACTTAGCAAAGGCTTGTACCCAGTAGCAAGGAATAACTAACCCTGAGGCATAAAAAAGTTAAAGAATAAACGTTTTTTATCACAGTCAACTACAATCTTACAGCTCTGTTAGATTACTTCCCTCAAATTAGCTTTGAAGATCCCTGGGTTCTGTAGAGATAAACCGGAACATGCAGGAAAAAACAATGAGCTTTTGACTGAAATTTTTGATGCGTAGTAAAAGCGCCAAAAAAGGTCCCACCCCCTCACACACAACAGTGAGAGAGATTAAAAACTGTCATAATTAGATCCAGCAACTGCCAAGTGGAAAAATAGTGCCCAAAACATTTTATTCACCCAGTACCTCAGAAAATGAAAACGATTTTACATTCCAGCAAAAACGTTTAACATAATTAAGAGTTATTAAAAAGCCTGTTGCATTGCTATTAGGCTAAAGTCTTATATACACAGTGTAATTCCAGTGAAGTACCATTCCCCAGAATACTAAAATGTAAATTATACATACATGATATAATGTCGGTATGGCAGGATTTTCTCAGCAATTCCATTGTTAGAAAATAAAAACTGCTACATACCTCTTTGCAGAATAAACTGCCCGCTGTCCCCTGATCTGAAGTTTACCTCTCCTCAGATGGCCGAGAAACAGCAATATGATCTTAACAACTCCGGCTAAAATCATAGTAAAAACTCTGGTAGATTCTTCTTCAAACTCTACCAGAGAAGGAATAACACACTCCGGTGCTATTAAAAAATAACAAACTTTTGATTGAAGAAATAAACTAAATAAAATCACCATAGTCCTCTCACACATCCTATCTAGTCGTTGGGTGCAAGAGAATGACTGGGGGTGACGTAGAGGGGAGGGGCTATATGCAACTCTGCTGGGTGAATCCTCTTGCACTTCCTGTTGGGGAGGAGTAATATCCCAGAAGTAATGATGACCCGTGGACTGATCACACTTAACAGAAGAAATATTTGTTTTTTACATACTTATTGCAGGCAGATGCGGTGGAATCTTTCACCACCCTGTCATTTTCGGAATCCATTCTGTTGGCTGCCTCGCGCTTTGAGGATGCGTGCGCAACTGCCGACGGACATTACAAACGCAATTATAGTATAGATAGTAGTATAACCTGTCACAAACTGCAACTACGTTTAATTAATATATATATATATATATATAAATAACAAAAACTTGCACTCACTGGTCTTTTCAAAAACACACTTTACTGTGACGTTTCGGAGACAGAGTATCCCCTTCCTCAGACCTGGGTCTGAGGAAGGGGATACTCTGTCTCCGAAACGTCACAGTAAAGTGTGTTTTTGAAAAGAAGACCAGTGAGTGCAAGTTTTTGTTATTTTTATTTAGCGGTTACTAGCACCCTGGCTACTTAAAGTGAGAGTGCTCTCCTATGTGCTAATATATATATATATATATATATATATATAAAGGCGTTTGTAAAAGTGTTTGTATTTCGCACATGCACTGTAACAAGTGTCCAACAATCTGATGGGTTGTGACGTACTGGCTTTGGAATGTGACTACGTTGAGGAGCACATCTGCGATGCGTATTTCTTATCAGACAGCTGACGGAATATCACTTCCATTTGCTAGTCTGATATGTTTGCTCTTCTAATAGAACACAGGCATCTGACATTCCTTTTTGCCTGCTGGAGAGCGAGTTGAGAATTAACACAGTTTATGCCCATGCAGATGCAAAGAGTGGAAGGAATTTACACTGAGATCTCCTGATGACATGATTATTGATATAAAATGACACAAGCATTAAAGGGATACTAAACCCAAAATTTTCCTTTTATGATTCAGATAGAGAATGCAATTTTAAGCAACTTTCTACATTTAGCCAGCAATAAGCAAGCATAACCCAGGTTCTGAACAAAAAATGGGCCAACTCATAAGCTTTACATTCCTGCTTTTTAAAATAAAGATAGCAAGAGAACGAAGAAAAATTTATAATAGGAGTAAATTAGAAAAATTGCTTAAAATGGCATGCTCTGTCTAAATCATGAAAGAAAAAAAAAATTGGGTTTAGTATCCCTTATTTTTCCAGCACAGAAAGATGTGTAGCAAAATTATTTTAATACAAAATTCTATTTGTAAACAAAGAAATGTTAATCATCTCAATTTTTGCCAATAATTTTAACCCTCTAGTAAAGGGGTCGCCAACCTTTCGGACCTCAGGGACCACTAAACTCACCATTTTAAATCCTGTGGGCCACTAACATGATTTTTTTTTTAAAGGTAGAAACCCCTATAATGTGTGTGTGTGTGTGTGTGTATATATATATATATATATATATATATATATGTTTATGTATATTTACACATTTTTAAGAATTAGTTTTAGGAATTAACTAACTGAATGACAGAACTGAGAGAATACTTCCAAACGACAGATTAAGGGTGAGTGCCAACTTTTGAGCTGGAAACAGAGGCATAAATTGGGAAAAAAGAATTATGTTTAAAAGGAACACAAGATTTCCAAGTTACCTCGCCAGTTAGGAATTATTCAAAACTACTTATGATCATAGACAGACATTGGAGCAATAAATTAAGTTTATATCAGAAAGCTCTCAATATGGATGTGAGCTAACCACAACCGATGTTACTGGCAATTATTATAATACTGGTGGGATATGGCTGATCTGCTGGATGTTAAATACAAAAAGAAGAAAAGATAGCAGCTTGATTAGCACTCATTCCTATTATGCAGAGTAACAAAATTAAAACAAACTTTAATCGATATATATTAAAACAGGGAGATACCCTGACCGTGGGTCACTCCCCTGTATTCCTGACCGATAACTGGAAGCGTTGGCTTCAGGTGACAGGAGTGACCAACACGGTAAATTAGAACAAACGCGTTTCGGCCATCATACCGGCCTTTTTCAATGTTAGAAAATAATGGACAAACCAGAGCGGTACAATGTACTGCCTTTTGAACCCTAGTGCTGGTTCTCTAAACCAATCAGAGTGATATATACGTATCACGCCTCCTCTAAGGCCAATGTGAATCGTCATAACTTGTCTGGGAGGGCGTGAGGTATGATATGTACTCCGATTGGAACGAGTCATGCAAGGGGGCAGCAGCAATTGCAATTGGCTTAAACTCGCAAGAAAACCCCCCCACATGTCAAGCTGTTTATAAACGTATTCGCTGTCACACACAAACATAGCAACTAAGTGTGTCTTTAATTTAAACTCTGTCATGCCTAATGGCATGGATGAAAACAACAACTACTGGGTTTATCTGTAACTGAGGTATTGGATACCAGTGAGGCGATACACATCGTAGTATAGGGATAATTAATTAGGTTGTATGTTCAGAACCGATATTTGGTAACAAATTTAATCAGTCATTTTTCTTTCCCCCGCTAACTCTCTAAGTGCAAACTATTAATTGTTGTAAGGCATGGGCTAATATTGAAACCCATTCAACTAATGATAAACTAATGTCTAAACTGTACTTTACTGGGAGAGGTGTATAATTATAAAACTGGTGACTTCATTAGCCCCAATGTGAAGTGGTCCTTAGGGGTATGTATTGATAGTCTACAGTTTACTACTACGCAACACACTCCTTTATTATGGTACAGTAGTGATTACTTATGTCACTATTGACACACACATTTATTCTTCTAAGTGTTTGATTAAGTTGGCTGCATATTTCACGTGGAGACCGTCTTTAATATCTGTGCAGATTGCTATGTTTGTATGTGACAGCGAATAACTTTACACACAGCTTGACAATTTTTTTTCTCATGCAAGTTTAGGCCAATTGCTGCCGTCCCCTTGCATGACTCGTTCCAATCTGAGTACATATCATACCTCATGCCCTCCCAGACAAGTTATGACGATTCACATTGGCCTTAGAGGTGGTTCAACACACAAACATTTGCCTACTGGGTGGCATAATAACAAAACCAGGTCAGCGCAGTATTCTTCAAACAGGTAGAAACTGAACTAAATCCAGAAGAAATGGGAATGTACATATAGGGGAATGGCTGGAGTACTGAGATCTCTGGGAAGCTTTATTCCAAGGACAGACTGCAATATACCCCACCAGTGACGACTCATATCACTTCCCAAAGTATAAGAGAAATGTATTTTGTCTTAGTATTAAATCTATATGTGGCAGTGAGTTCTAAAACGCCTAGCAGCAAGGAGTTAACTTATGTACGAGTGAATCTAGAAAGAACACTGTGTAACTAACAAGCACAAACCTAATCTGATTACCTCTGCTGACGCCTCTAGCAAGCAGGATGCACATTAGTAAGCAGTAACCGGTCTCTTATGGGACACAGTCCGGGTATTACTGCAACTACCGCACGGTTTCAGAAGCTGCCTGGCATTGTCACCATCCCACACGGGAAATCAATGCAAAAAAAAAAAGGCTCTGTGATATTGTAACGTGACAGTAGCAGCATAGGAAAGCATAATAAACTGGGATTTACCCACAACACACATGAAAACAATGGATCACAATACAAGAGGATGAGCTACAGAGGATAAAACTGAGAAACACTCAAAGTTCTTCTCTGACTAAAGTCAGAAATATTGAATAGACTTATCCTCACTGCTTATATGAAATATTCATCACTTTAACAAAATGCAATCAGTATAGGCAAAATGTTGCATTCCACCATTATATAGATACACTAACATGTAATGACACATTAACACACACACACACATATATATATATATATATATATACACACACACACACATATATATATATATATATATATATATATATATATATATACACACACACACACACATATATATATATATATATATATATATATATATATATATATACACACACACACACACATATATATATATATATATATATATATATATACACACACACACACACACACACACACAGTATATCAGCAATATATGCTGCTTTGAAACCAGAGTGTTACTATACTTTATAGAACCAACATAGTCTTGAGGTCGGATGAAAATACTGATTAAACAGGGAGATTAGACCAGATGTTCTCAAGGTTGGTTAATGTACCATGCGGATGTGGGTCAATGCCCGGCTTTACTTGCAGGTAAACACCCTGCCAAAAACCCAGGCTGCCCCGCTGGCTGGGAATCCTCTATTATTAATGGTTTCACAGATGCTGCAGATGGATGAGCCAGAGACTGCTATAGCTCAACACGTTTCTCTCACCCCACAGATGGGGAGAAGCCTATTTGTTATGGGAAAAGTCGTCCAAATGTTTATAAATCCGTGTTTGGAAAGCCAAACTTTAATGCTCATTTTCATTCAAACTACATAGTGGTAAATATAATTTTGTATATCCATGTAACCCTTACAGATGCTATTCCTTAAAATAAATAAATTATGCTTACCTGATAATTTCCTTTTCTTCTGATGGAAAGAGTCCACAGATGCATTCATAACTTTTTTTTTTTTTAGAAATAAGAACCTGGCCACCAGGAGGAGGCAAAGACAACCCAGCCAAAGGCTTAAATACTCCCCCACTCCCCTCATCCCCCAGTCATTTTGCCGAGGAACAAGGAACAGTAAAAGAAATATCAGGGTGAAAGGTGCCAGAAGAATATAAGGATGCCCCACATAAAATTACCGGTGGGGAGCTGTGGACTCTTTCCATCAGAAGAAAAGGAAATGATCAGGTAAGCATAATTTATGCTTTTCTTCTTAAATGGAAAGAGCCAACAGCTGCATTCATTACTTTTGGGAAAACAATACCCAAGCTATAGAGCACACCGAATGCCAAGACGGGAGGGTACATAGGCGGCCCATACTGAGGGCACCAAGCCTGAACCTCTACCCGAGAAAAAACCCCGCTTCGTCCAAAGCCGAAAAAATTTGAAAAGGAAAAAGCCTCAATGACACTGACTCGCAGTTAGTCCAGAAGCCAAACTAGAAACCGCAAACTGACTTGACTGAGCCAACAGTCCTCCAGGAGACACTGTCGCCCAACAAACAGTCCTCCACCGTTCATCTCCACAAATGAAGGAGACACCAGCCGAAACCCCCAAGGGAACAAGGCAAAGGAGAACCAAGGAAATCGAAAGGTCCCCCAATACAAAAAAGAACACCTCCACGAGTGAGTCCAGCTCACAGAGGAACAAAGGGGCCCAAACAGGTAAAGGACGCCACCCCTATACCAAGCAAAACCCGGGATAAGACCGGGCACAGAGACAGAACAGACGTCTCTCCAACATCCTGCAAGTACGGATTGCAACTGAAAAAGGCAAAGTCCTCCCAGTGTCAATCATAGCAAGGCATTCGACCATGAAAAAGTGTGTAATGCACGCAGGAGAGAACCCCAAGTTTGAGAACACATAGTCCATAACAGGACGACACAGAGGATACTTGCAAGGAAGAAGAAGCAGTCAAGCAAGAAGCAGACCGCAAAAGTAACCCCCAGACAGAGGGCACGCTCCAGGCAACCTAAGTCGCCGGACCTGCACACAGGTCCCTAAAACGGGGAACACAAACCTCAATCAAGGCCCCCCGAGAAGGAGAGTATACCCTCAGAACCCGAAGGAAGAGTAAACTCTCTTCTCAAATCAATGGAGCCAGTTGAAAGGAAAATCTATACCCTAGCAGACTAAGCTAACAGGATAGACTCAACAAAGCTCACACATCCAGAGGAGATAGTGACCGCAGTTCCATAGATCGTTCAGCCATCCTGACCTGCAGACCCACAGCCAGCTGGACCAACCCAGCCTCAGGGATCCAAAACAGGGGAACAAAAGAATCCTGAAACAGGTACAGGAACGAGCGTAAGGATAGCACAGCAATCCCCACAGAGTACAAGTACAACCCGACTCTGAAAACAGACAAAAGGGCCGTAGACCTAAGGATCTATCAAAATAAAGGCACAACAAGTCTGCTTGGTCTATCTCCATAGGGAGGAGAATATCCCCTAAAGAAAAGGGATAATGCCGGAATGTCCTCAAGGCCCGAAGGCACCGGGTAATAGGAAGAGAAATTCCCAACACAGATGTCCTAGAAAATGACCCCCCTACAAGTAGCTTGCCAAGCAAAGGCAAAGCCAGCCCAATCGCCTGCAGAGGAGGGAATCCACTGGAACACTGGCAAGCAAACCAAGGGAATGCAACCCTAAGGCACACCAGAAATTGGACATCAAACGCCAGCAGCTGGGTATGAACCAACCACCCTTAAGGATCAAGCCACACGACTAACCACCAGAGGACAAGGGTCACTCTGTGGCAAAGAGTAAAAAATACTCCGCAATCTGGCCAACCATGACCAGGTTAGGTAGGTGGAGCCCCCCGACCAGCACTGAGATCCAAGATTCCAAAACCACCCAGGCTGGGTCAGTAGAAAGGCCAAGCGAAGCTTCAGCAACCGGAAGTCTCAGGGAGAAAAACAGATCCGGGTACCCAATAGTTCAGGCAAACATTACCCTAGAACTAAACACCCCAACTGGCCAAAAAGCCAGACACAAGGGTATGGATGCATATGCAGAAAATCCAGATAGCGAGAGAACTCAAAAGCCCCGACCAAAGGAAGGAACCACCCCTAGCTAAAGTCCAACGTTCCAAGGAGCAAGGCTAGAAGTCGTATGAAGATACTTCTCAGAGCCTCAGGGCGACCAAGGGATACCTTGAGGTAAAAAAAAATACTACTAACAGGACTAGTCTCCCTAACACCTCCGCACAAGCAGAGGACACAAGGAAGAGAAGGCACAAAGCCTACCCAGCTCCGGAAAATCCTGAGCTAAACAAAAAATCCCCGCAGGGATCAACCATCACCCGGAAACACAGATCCCTAAAAGGAGATCCACTCACCCAGAGGCAATGGAAGAAGACCCAAAAGGCCTCTTATAACTCAATCAAGAGTAAGAGCTGCATCTAGATACACTAGAAACAGCTTACGCGTACACCTGCAAGGTGTTAAGAGCTGCAACAGGTTTCAAACTGCAAACCTTCCGCATGCTAGTCAGCTATCCTGTACAAGCTGTTGGATCAAGCCCAAAAGGACAAATCCAAAGGCCTAGAAATGAAGGCCAAACCGCTCAATAGCGGTAAGGGGCATTAAGCCCTCCCACCCTCCACCACATGGGGGAGGAAACTAAGTTCTGATGAAATCAGATGTCATAGTGACGCAGTGGAAAAACTCCCCTGCCCGGTCATTTATGACTGAAGGCTATAAGGACTGAAACAATCCTTCCAACCTTGAATGCTTAGTTGAACATGAAAACAACGATAACCAGAGCACTCAGCGCTTCTACCGAATCAGCCGAGCAGAACAGCGCCACGTTTCTGAACAGCCGCAAGACCGAAAAAACCCGACAGGACCAGCCTGCACCTAGGGTCCCAACCGGCAATCTGCGTAAATTCTCCCTCGTAGGGGAAAAAACAGAAAACAGATATTTTTGACACAGGGCTAACATGTCTAACAACTTCCGAAGAAGTAATAAAGAGTATCAATCCCAGAAGGTTCCCGAAGGAAACAAAAACAAATAAAAGACATCATATCGGATATAAATAAAATAGGCAACCCAGAGGTTAACACCCAAAGAGACACAGGCCTACCCGCAGGACCAGCCAAAAGGAGCCCTACCTCACAAACTGGGAAAGATCTCAAACAAATGACAATCAGGAGATTACTTCATCCCCACATGTCTAATGAGATGCACCATTCTAATTATCAGACTGAAAATCCCCGTATCCGGTAACGATAAGGTCAATCAATAACTGAAAAACATGTCTGAGCAACACGCGAAGGCGCACAATCCTGTAACGGAAGGCACAACAGATAGCCCTGCGGGGAACTGTAGAGGCCCTCCCTAAGACGAAAGCCCCGGGACAATAGGGCACGAGCACATTCTCAAATAAACGTCTGGACTCTGCAGATGAACAATCGCCAACATTATGTGGAAGCGAAAACGTGCTGCATCCTCCGGGGGAAACACGCCACACCGCATGGAGGAACCATAAACTTGATTACCCGCATGTGCAGAAGTATGATTTGGTAGGGAACTCGCCTCTCGGAGGACAGGACCCCCAGAGGCGGATGGCTCAGCAGTCCCTTGATTCCCTGAGCCCGAGGAACCAGGCGCTCTAAAATGGCATCCGGAACAAAACTGGTTGACAGGTGTCAACGAGGCCACTCCGGATTCATCAACGGATACAGAATCTGAACTCAAAATAGTCTCAGTATCAGAATCCTCTGTAACTGAATCTGAAATTAACAGTCTTAGCAGCAGAATCCTCCATAACTGGATAGAAGATATTTAAATATAGACTAAAGTAGTAAAAACTAAAACGGCACCTGACACCCCCAATGGCTGGGGCACTCACCACCTCCTATGACCAGACCCCTGCAGACTAGAAAATTTCCTTCGCCACGAGGTCTGGAATGTGAAAATGGAAAAACGGAACATAGCCATGCCCGAACACAAGGTGAACCGTACAGTCCAAAACAAGCGTGCCCAACCAAAAGGCTGCGTCACTTCCAAAGGCCTCAATGTTCCAACCACGAGCCGAGTAAACATTGCAGATAAGCAGGTTGAATCACATAACAAACATGATTATAAACCCCCCTGTTTATTAACCCTCGATTTCCAAGATACTAAAAGAGACTCACTGAGACCCTTATGTATAAGTTAGACCCACAAGGTGCTAGCCTCTCGGGAAACATTCACATTACATTACATTGCGAATAAAGTAAAATGAAACAATCTTACCAGATTCTACGCCGTGGAACAGGAACACGGCCCTTCAAGTGTGACGGATAGTAGCATCGCCTCCGCCATGGACTTGAGAGAAGAAAGCGGGCAGCGAAGCGAAGTTCAACAATGCTGATTGCTTGAGGAGCTGTTAATATGAGTCGGGATGGTTTCGGAGAAAGAAACTCCCTGCATCTCCGGACTCTAACTTTCATCCAAGCCCTCACTGAGAGACTGACAGGACTACTTAAAACTCCTGTCCCATGCCGAAGAGTACTACCCTCCATAAGAGACAAAACCAAAAATTCTGACATTTCTCTGCCATCCTCCTGGGACGAAAGGCAAACAATGACTAGGGGATGAGGGGAGTGGGAGGAGTATTTAAGCCTTTGGCTGGGTTGTCTTTGCCTCCTCCTGGTGGCCAGGTTCTTATTTCCCAAAAGTAATAAATGCAGATGTGGACTCTCCATTTAAGAAGAAAAGAATCAATATAAAGAAATAAAGGACAACACAAGCGACTACCTTGGTTTTGGAAGTATTTGCAAACAGCAGCACAAAATAATTCCTTGACAAATTTGTATGCATACAATTTACTTAAAGGGACATTAAACTGAATATTGTATTCCCCATAAAATGTTGAATTATGCATAGCGGAAAAAAAATACATTTCATTTTATGGAATGCAGACCCCTGACTTCCTACTTGCTGCACAATGTCTGATTAGTATGTGTTGGAGTAGGTGTTTATTTTTATATATATATATATATATATATATATATATATATATATATATATATATATATATATATATATATATATATATATATATATATTTATTTATTTATATATACACACACACTGTATGACCAAAAGTATGTGGACGTGAGTTCAGGTGTTTCAGCCACATCCATTGCCAATAGGCATGAAATTTCTAAGTTTAATAGGTCGTAATGAAGAGCTTAATGACTTTAAACGTGGCACTGTCATAAGATTCCACAAGTCTGTGAGATTTCTCTTGGAGCAACAACATCCCAGACACAAAGAGGTAGACCATCCAAACTGCCACTAGAAGCAACATCAACACAAGAACTGTGTGTCGTGAGCTTTATGAAATGATTTTCTAGGGCTGAACAACTGTCCACAAGCCTCACCTCTACATGCATACCACCACTGTACTGTAATTTTTTCTTTTGTGGCTCAGATAGAGTATGCAAATTTTAGCAACTTTCTGATTTACTCCTATTATCAAAGTTTCTTCATTCTCTTGGTATCTTTATTTGAAAAGCACGAATGTAAGTTTAGATGCCGGACCATTTTTGGTGGTGAACAACCTGGGTTATTCTTGCTGATTGATGGATAAATTCACCCACCAATAAACAAACGCTGTCCAGGGTCTGAACCAAAAATTGTCTGGTTCCTTAGCTTAGATGCCTTCTTTTACAAATAAAGATAGCAAAAGAACAAAGAAAACTTGATAATAGGAGTAAATTAGAAAGTTACTTAAAATGGCATGCTCTATCTGAATCACGAAAGAAAAAAATTGGGTTCAGTGTCCCTTTAACATTATAGGATACAAAGACAAGTGGGTGCTTCCAACTTTGTGGCAACAGTTTTGGAAAGGCCTTCTCCTGTCTTAGAATGACTGTGCCCCTGTGCACAAATAAGTTTAGTGTCTAGAAACTTGAGTGGCCAGTACAGAGCCTTTAAGATTAATTGAAAAGCTGACAGTAAGCCAAACCTTCTTGCCCAACATCCGTGCATGACCTCAAAAATGTCCTTTGGCTGAATGGGCCCAAATTCCCAGACGCACTCCAAAAATGTTGCGGAAAGGTGGGGTTAACTGCATATTCAAACAAATGCTATGAAGGAGCGCTAAAAACCCAAATGGGGATTTCCAGCTGAAGGTGGAGTCGGTAGGTATATCAAATGTGATAAAATAAAAAAATAAACTAAAGGCAAAATTGTAAAATATAAAAATTAAAATAACAATTTATTTCTGGGGGCAGAGCCTAGCCGCACTGGAATATGGCTGCGTAAGTGGAGTGCTCTGAAGCCCTAAGACTAACTGCTGAACATAATGTACCCCTAAACACCTGAGATCGGCATTGTGCAAGCAGCATCAACTAGGGGAATACCGCCTCTACTCAGAAATCCTAACATCGTAAGCGCAGGGAAGCGCAGACCATCGCACCCTCCTCCTCTCTGACACAGGGACTCTTGGGCCTACCTGAGCGGCCATTACTCACATCGGACCACGCAACCATCAACAGCTACCCCCATCTGCTTAGCTTGCCCGGTCCTGTATAGCAGACTTAGGGGGCGGTTCCCGGAACGGAGCGGTCAAGAAAGCAAACCGGACACCGGAGACTTGTAAGTTCCTGTGAGTACCGGAGCTCCTTACTCCACAGCAAACGGCGGGTGGGACGGGGAAGCATAAAGAAGCGAAATCCCCTACTTGTAAATCACTTAGGAACCGGGTCAGGGAGGAGACTTAAGTTGTTTGATTAACTCACCCCAGCATAATCTCGGTAGTGAGAGTTCCTGAGAAGGAGTGAACCCAAGCACATAAGAGATCTGTTGGGCCTACCCTTGAGGGGGAATAAAACAAAATTAAATAAATAAAGGTACATAAGCACAATCAGGAAAAGCCTCCTGGTGGTCTTAACTACCGCTCCCAAAGGGATATATATTCCCACACGCAGCATTAACACTAGAGATATCCAGATAGCTACATAAAAAGGGTCCATCTGCATAGTACAGAGCACAGAGGGAACCTGTGACCTCTCCATTACATATACTAAAAACCAGAGGGAACAAAGAAAATAAATAGATTGCATCTAGGCACACTTAAAACAACAAACTGCCAGCAAGACTTGTAATGCCAAATAAAAGAACCTCCAAATCAACTGGGGAACACAGACTCTCCACAATGAACAGCTACTTGAGACCTGTAGATTCCTCTGCAACCGCCTCCAGGGAAACCCAGCATAGGGACCAACAGAACACGGAAAAAGGGGCCCCAACTACAGAACCTGAGATTTCTAACTATGTTACTAAGGAGGATCTTAAACTTCTGTCTTCCAACGAGGATATAAAAGCAGCAATGCAGGAGGTCAAAGATCTATTCGGAGAAATTAAACAAGATATTAAAGGGGTAGAAAACAGAGTAGTAAAACTGGAGGAAGAAAATGCAAAACATAGCGCTGAGCTCCATCACGAGGGGGAAAATACTCAAATGCATGCGGACATGATACAAAACCTCATGGACCGCATGGAAGACCTGGAGAATAGGAGCAGGCGCAATAATCTTAGGATAAGGGGAATACCGGAGACAGTGTCCCCAACTGCCCTCACAGGATATCTGCAAAGCCTCTTTCGCACTACGAAGGACTCTCCTTCAGCCCCTGAAGTTCCAATAGAAAGGACCCACCGTGCCCTCCGTCCCAAGCCACCTAACAAAGCTCCTCCAAGGGACGTGATTGTAAGACTGCTCTCATTTCGCGAGAAAGAAGAGATCCTTAGGGGCTCCAGAAATAAAACACCTCTTACACATGCAGGCACAGAGATCCAGATCTACTCAGACCTATGCCCCACTATACTCTACAAAAAAGTAAGGACTTAAAATTTATAATGTCTGTACTCAGAGACAATGGTATCCCTTATCACTGGGGGTTCCCAACCTGCATCATCGCCACTAAGGATAATATCTCATCAGTCATCCGCAACATTCCGGACCTGACAACTTTCAACAAAAATCTTGGCCTAGACATCCAACTCCCGCCATCACTCACCCACCTGCGGGAAGAAGCTCCAGTGGACCCTGAGCACTTGAGGGAGAATACAACTTGAGCTCTCACACAAAACAGACAGACACGTAGCGTGTCTTCGATTAACCACAGAGGTGAGGACTCCCCTTAACTCGCTCCAGGAACTTATCCCACTGTGTCCTCCGGATGGGTAATGTGTAGGGGGGTCTGTTTGGTTTCTGTTTACTAAGTTGTATTAAATGTTCACAAGATAGTTACCATAGTTATAAGGAATTTTATAGGATATAGTAAACCAAGCGCTAAAGATGCCTAAAGCTCACTTCCAAAGTAGTCCCCTAGCAGACTAAGAGAAACAGTATAACAACAAGGAATGGAAGGGAGCGCTATAAGCTGAATAGGAAATAATGATCTAAAAAGATTCTATTCGTAAGTACATAAAAACACAATTTTAATGATTCTACAAAAATAAAACACAGCTAAAAAATGACAGCAGCCTATGACTATAAAAAAACGCTTAAAAGTAACATGGATCCATGATACATATACAATGACTAAAAATGCAATTAATAATATGGTAGATAAGACCAATCCTATAAGATACTAGGGGTATTTGCTGAGAACTCCCTTGAAGTAAGTGCTACACAATGAATTGCTTTACATAAAAATATTAATCAAATGGTGAATAGTTGTACAGAACCCAGGGGTTAAAATACAGATTTAAACATCAATGTGAAAAATAAACAAACACTATAGTGTCCAAAAAGTGTCTACGAGTCCCAAAAATCAAAAAAATCAAAAATCCAATGTAGTCTATCCAAACAAGTGTGTGAAATCCAATATCTGGGAAATGGTATCCAACAAAAATGGTGTGAGAATCCAGAAAAAAATTCCAGTCGTGTTAAAACAGCAAACCAAAAAATGTGGAGGATTAAAAAATAATGTGAAAATAAAAAGTAATGAAAAAAATGGGAAAAATAATGTGAAGTAAACTGTAGATCCTGTGTTATCCAAACTCGAAAAGTCAAGTGTGATGTTGGTAATGTGTATCCAAATGGGTAAAAAAAAGTGAAGGTAAAGACTAGTATCAATAGAAAGTGCCGATGGTGATGATGAAAAACATACAGGTAAAAGATAGTAGAAACTTCTAGCCTGTAAGTAAACAAAAAATAAACAATGGTGCAATAAAGTTTTTACACTTTAGGGATAAAAGGAAATAAGCTTACCAGTATGTCTGTGTCAACGCGTTTCAGCCTATACCAAGGCCTTTCTCAAGACTATACTGATTGTGAGTATACTGGAAGCTTATATAGGGTGCCAAGTATGATGATTGGTGGCAATTTTTTTTTTTTTTTTTTTTTAAATATTTTTTTATTGAGGCAATGAAAATATACATAGAACAATTACAAGTTGAAGGGCAGTAACACAAATACAGCAATGCAAGAGACATGGATTACATAGTCAAATATCATTATTAAATGGAAAGTTACGTCTCACCTAGTCGGTTCCAAATACTACCCCACAACATTTTTCCTCATTTTATTTATGAATCCGCGTAGCGCCTTCAATGAAACAGATCCATTTAATGGATCTGAATTCCAATATATAGTGGAAGACACATTGTTCATTTAGTAACATCATATAAAAGTCAGGAATAGCTGCAGACATAAACTGACCCCAACTAAACTTCTACATTAAACATTAAACTAAACGCTAAATAACATAATGGTATGCGCGAATTGTAAGTAATATAAAGTTACAAGTTGATACCATATGGATTTCGTGGGTGGGTCAATGCTCTAAAATAAATGACTATGGAGTTGTTCATTTTACTATTGCTGTGACAGGCACAGAGTAACACAAAGAGTTTTTACAATGAGAACATCTGTATTTATCACCTGCGAATCCACTCAAATCCTGACCATCCCAGTCTCACTTCACAAACTTTAGTGTATAGATATATAGGGTAAAAGTTGTGTTAAAAATTGAAAGTTACAGGGATAGGCCAGTTTCAGATGTTAAGACACGTAGGAGTATTCATATTGGCACTATCATAAATAAGATCCAGTGAGCCCTTTTCACACTACTTTAAATACAAGCTAAGACCAAGGCTCAACGGACAGAGCAGAGACTACTTCACTCTGCTAAAAGGGAGTATGGGGGACAAATTATGCTTCCCTCACCCCACAGGTGTGCGGGGGGGGGGGGGGGGGCGGATCCAGGCCTGATAATGATTTTCTCTTCATTAGAGAGATTGTGCAGTTAAGATTCCCCATGACTAGCGAATATATATATATATATATATATAATTCCTGGAGGGGACTGTACTGGTGCCCAGAGAACATTCTCATTTAATTTCGTGTATAGGCGGGAGCATCAATATTGACTCTAGGTACATTCAAGCACTTGTCTATTTATGCATAATAGTTGGCTGAAATGCTAACTAAAAGTAATAAAATCCCCGTACGGGGCCTATCGCTTAAAAAGTTAAATGGACCCAACTAATGCATCGATATTAGAACCTAATAGAACTGTTCATGGGGAGATCTAGCCCTGCACTACTTAAACTATGTGGCAGCAGATTAAATGTAAATTAGGAAGGTGATATGTACATTTGAGTGGGGCTTTTTAGTAATTAGACCTAACGCTAGGCACCCATCGATAGGACTGCAGTTTTAACCAGCCAAAGACCCCTTTCAAGACCGCTTAGCTCATAACAAGCTTTGAAGCTATTCTCAGCATATAAAACTGACTACATCCCAAACGCACATCTCAGAGCAGTCACACAAGCACTCAGGGAGAAAGAAAAAATGAAAACATTCAGGAGCATGGAAATATGTGATGAACAGGGGTATGGGCTATATAAAAAAGAAGCAAAAAAAAAAAAAAAATCTAAACCAGAATAGAAAAAAAAACACACAAAAAAAAAAACAGTGCAATGCGCCAATTGATATATGAGAGCATGGGGCAGTCCTCAACTGAAAATCCGACGACATGTCTTCATGGATACAGTGGATGTTAAGCCATAGTAGTTAAGGCACCTCCAAACAAGCAAAGCGTAGCGTGGTAGTCTCTCATAGTCCCAATAACTGTTCAAATGTCCATAAATTCTGTCTGTAGCGTCCGCTTAGCCTGTTTGCATGCAGGCAAAGCCATCTGCCTCCAAGCGAGGCCAAACAGTCCAGGGATCATAAGGGGAGTACAGGTATAAAGTCCGGTATATCTGAGGGCTAAGGCAGCGTTCCCCACCGGATGGCCGTGAAAAGCCCGCAAATGTAGTGCCAGGGAGAAACGTGTTTGATAGCTTGTGGGCGCTGCAGCCCTCCCCCGCGCTTGCCTCCATGAGCAAGTGGTCCAACTTTATTTCTTCCCACCTGTGTAAGTCACTTGCGGCGGCAGAGGGAGAGTCAAGGTCCATCATGGGGGTCGCCCCCCCGGCCACCGGCAATGTAGGGCGCGTCTTGGGATCCGCAGGCAATGCATTACAGTGTGCCTCCCATAGTCCTCCATACTTCTCCGCAGCTGTGTTATAGTGTGTTCGCGCCTCTCGCATTGTGACTATAAAGGCATCGAGTCTCTCACACAGTCTCCTCCCATGATCTACCAGCAGATCTCTAATGTCCTTGTATAACATTTGGGTCTCCATGCCGGTCAGTAGCACACAATCCCCCAAGATGGCGCCTCAGTATATGGCAGATAGTTCCGCTACCGTTTATTAGTTAATAGCTGTACAAACAGTCGCCAGATTATGCTCAGCATGTCCCAGTCGTCTTCCTATGTGAATACCCGTTAGGTAGAACAGTTGTGTTCAGGGTGTGTATACTCTTTAGGGCTATTTTGTAAGCTGCATACCCGGAGCTCTCAGATTATGCGGCCATCTTGGTTGCTGGGTAACTCCGCCCCCCGATTGGTGGCAATTTTGGCGCCAAAAAATTAATGGAATACCTTTCCTGTCAGTCCTAATCAATTCTGGGATTTGGCTTCATTTTATTTTTTCTGTGTTAATTCCTTTTAGTTTTGGTTATCAGTCTGGTTGTGTGTGGTGTATCTAAAAATTTAATTTCTGTCATTTCTAATGTCATTTTGACCCAAGGTATTGCTCTATTTGTCTATTTAATTACCGTCAATTCTTACTAGTACTTCCGGTTTTTCATGTCACTTCTGGTTCCAGTTTTGTGTGTCACTTCCGGTTCCGGCTATGACGGCTTTTACATCACTTCCGGTCCCAGAGTTTTAACACTTCCGGTTTTGAATTTGTATCGTTATCTCATGTCGGTTATGTTTTTTCTTGCTTAAAAATAGTCTGTCCTTCTGTCAATGTAGTGAGTAGGAGAATTTGTATATTTCTTACGATCTTTGTATTAACATTCTATATATGTGAAATGTGTCCAATGTCCCTCTGGTACTTCCCGTCTATTCATAGGGTTACATCAAGTCATATACAAAGCAATCATATTTGTTCCATAAAGAAACAAGCAATATATAAAAAAAAAAGGGAACAGGCGATATATAAAAAAAGAAGGAACAAGCACTATGTAAAAAATACAAACAATTTAAAAGGTCTAATTTGTTTTATGCTTGCATATGGTAAAGATGGTGGTGGCTGCCCTCATGTATCCGATGGGTCTTATGACTCATTATTATGTGTGTATAAATCTCCAGTGTCTGCATTTAAACATCCACCGATATTGAATGTGGATGAATGGCATAGATTAGGGAGGAACCATGCACATGTTTAAAAAGAAAAAATGGTGAAAAAAGTGTCTGTGGGTATAATAGAACAAGGCACAAAGTGTTTAGATCATTTTGTGACATGAAATCAGCAAACAAGTTATGTTAAATACTGATATCTGTAGTGATAGTATGGGATCAGATGTGTCCAAGATGTGAGAAGATAAGAATTAAAACGTAGATGGATGTCTATGTTTACTATGTGTATAATCAATCCTATACTAAAACTATCCCACCCTGTGATCTAGTAACTGTATCTTGGGGTAGTCATAGGTTAATGATAGTAGGGCTAGACTCATCTAGATCGTATAGATTGTCCAATGCTGGACCAGACCTATTCACTACCTGAGGGTCTAAATCTGGGAAGGTGAGGGAATCTATAGAATAGTCTGTCCTATTGTTCCAATCTTGATATGAAAGCTAGTGTGATGACACATGCAGTCAGATAAAAATGATTATCAAATGGTCAGGCTTAATCTTTCTATTCCTTTCTCAGAGACAGTAGGTATGATAGGTCTTCTTTGTGGTTCAGCCCTTTTGGGAAGAGACAGTCCAATATGAAAATCCATTTGGACTCGTTATATAATAGCTTTTTTTCATGGTCACCTCCTCTCCAGTTGTTCTTGACCTTCTCGATTCCAAAGTATTTAAGATCTTTCACGTTGCCTCCATGTTTCGTTGAAAAGTGTTTGTATAACAGGGTTTCTGTGTTGTTTTTCTCAATGCTCAAAATGTGCTCTCTGATTCTATCTTTGAGGGCTCTCGAGGTTTGTCCCACATATTGTAAACCACAAGTACAGGATATCACATATATTATTCCTTTATCGCTGCACCTTATGAGGTCTCGGATCTTATGTTGCTCTCTCTTGTGGTGGGAGGTAAATTTGTTAGTTTTCAAACCATTCTTGCAAGCCTTACAACTGGAGCAAGGGAAAAAGCCTTTGATCATTTTTCCTTGACAGTTGGTTATGTTTAATGTCTTATTTTTTGGGATACTTGGGGCTAACATGTTTTTCAAGTTGTTGGCTTTTCTATAGATAAACCCTGGATGTGGTGTCAATTTTTCACCTATTATATCATCCTCCTTGAGTATTGTCCAATGCTTCTTGATGATCTTTTCAATGATGTGTTTGTTGGCACAATACTCCGTAACCATGGGAAAATCGATGGTGTTCTCGTCTCCTCCTGGTATACGTTTAGGTTTATATTTAATGAGTTCATTCCTATCAATTTTATAGACTTCGTCTATTTTTTCCTCCAAAGTCTCTTTGTTATAGCCTCTATCCAGAAACCTTTGTTTCAGTATGTTTGCTTGTTCCTCCCATTTTTGGGGGTTGGAACAGTTCTTTCTCACTCTTAGCAGTTGGCCCTTTGGTATGTTCGCCTTCCAGGTTGGATGGTGGCAACTTAGACTGTGTATATAGTTGTTGCAGTCGACCTTCTTGAAGAAGGTCGATGTCTCAATTTTACCATTGTTAATTTCAATTGCTAGGTCAAGAAAGTTGATTTTGGTAGAGCTATGTTCATATGTGAATCCCAGATTCATTTAGTTTTTGTTCATTACATCAAATGTGTGTTTAAGATCGTCTAATGAACCTTTCCAAATGATCAATATATCATCGATATACCTCGAGTAGAGGACCAGGTCTGCGCCGGCTGGGCATGAGTCCCAGAAAATCTGTTCCCATTTTCCCATGTATAAATTTGCATAGCTCGGCGCGAACCTGGTCCCCATTGCTGTTCCACATAGCTGTTTATAGAATTTGTTATCATGACAGAAGTAGTTGTGGTTTAAGATAAACTTTATACTATCCAGTATAAATTCTCGTTCTTCTGGTAACTCTTGATCCTTCTCAAGGAATGAGTACACCGCTTCTATACTGTCTTCATGGGGAATGCTTGTATAGAGCGAGGTGACATTGCATGTTGCCATAATGTATTTCGTGTCCCAAACCAGTTTATCTAAAATCGCTAAGACTTGGGTGGAGTCTCTCAAATACGATGGAAGCTTGGTCACGTATTTTTGTAGGTTCTTATCGACGTACTCAGAAAGGTTACAGGATAGAGAACCTATTCCTGATATTATCAGCCTTCCTGGTGGGTTATCTATGGACTTATGGATTTTAGGCAATTGATAGAATACTGGAGTTATTGGGTGTTGTATTTTGATATACTTAAACTCCTTGTCATTTAGTATTCCTTGTGTCTTAGCCTTTGTTAGTAAATCCTCTAGTTCTTTTTTATAACTTGTCACTGGGTTGTTGCGTAGTTTTTGATAAGTCTTCTCGTCACTTAAAATCCTTCTACATTCTCCGTCGTATTTTTCTCTGTCCATTATGACTATCCCGCCACATTTGTCTGCTGGCTTGATGGTCAGTTAGTGGTTTCTTTCCAATTTTTTTTATGGTCTCTGTGACCACGATAGATTTTGTCTGATTTGGTTAGTTTTCCTTAGGCTCAAATCTCTAATGTCTCTACAAACATTGGATTCGAACGTCTCAATGGCACATCCCTTGCTGTTGACTGGGTAGAAGGTTGATCTAGGTTTTAAATCTGTGTGTACAAATTTCTCTTCCACAGGACGTCTTTGTTGTGTTGCATACAACTCATTTGGAGGCTTCATGAAATATCTTTTTAGCTTTCTATTGATACTACTTTTTACCTTCACTTTTTTTTACCCATTTGGATACACATTACCAACATCACATTTGACTTTTCGAGTTTGGATAAAACAGGATCTACAGTTTACTTCACATTTTTTTCATTACTTTTTATTTTCACATTATTTTTTAATCCTCCACATTTTTTCGGTTTGCTGTTTTAACACGACTGGAATTTTTTTCTGGATTCTCACACCATTTTTGTTGGATACCATTTCCCAGATATTGGATTTCACACACTTGTTTGGATAGACTACATTGGATTTTTGATTTTTTGATTTTTGGGACTCGTAGACACTTTTTGGACACTATAGTGTTTGTTTATTTTTCACATTGATGTTTAAATCTGTATTTTAACCCCTGGGTTCTGTACAACTATTCACCATTTGATTAATATTTTTATGTAAAGCAATTCATAGCACTTACTTCAAGGGAGTTCTCAGCAAATACCCCTAGGATCTTATAGGATTGGTTTTATCTACTATATTATTTATTGCATTTTTAGTCATTGTATATGTATCATGGATCCATGTTACTTTTAAGCGTTTTTTATAGTCAAAGGCTGCTGTCATTTTTTAGCTGTATTTTATTTTTGTAGAATCATTAAAATTGTATTTTTATGTACTTACGAATAGAATCTTTTTAGATAATTATTTCCTATTCAGCTTATAGCGCTCCCTTCCATTCCTTGTTGTTATAAGGAATTTTACTTAGTGTGGAGGGGGGAGGCGATGGGATTTGCATTGTTACATACAAGGGAAAACTGTAACCTATCGGTTGTTAACACTTATGAATTATTATAAGCTCTTAAAATGTTGTATGTTATGTTTGACATCTAAGATGGGTCACATTGAGTACGCCACCCATAGCAATAATGGTTGCACCCTCACTAAGGGCAGGAGCAGTCGCACTCTGGCTCAACACTCATTGGGCACCTTTAAGCATCATAACACCACAAACAGCCCACGCGAATAGCTTTACTATTCAAACCAACGTGGCGAAATAGATACTCCTCCCCTCTCTCTGTTCGCCACTCCCCTCCATACACAAACACGCACCTACACGCACACACATGCTACCGCGCGTATGCTTCCCTGTGCGAAACGAAACAACACAAAACACGAACTGCTGCTTGCTAGCTGCTGATTTAGCCCATACCAAAAGCTTGAACAAATAACATTTCCACACCTCGTAAACAAACATGCTAGTAATAGGCATTAGTCTAGGGATACTACCCTTAGTGTTATTTAATTGGTTGAACGGTTACACTTGGTTTTGACTGTAATTATTGTGATTGATACTGCACAGTCTCATCTTGCTCGTACTCTACTGTCCTTATTGTCAGGCTCAGTGAGGGTACAACTTTCTTCTTCCCCACTTCCCCTCTGTACCTTGTCTTACCCCCCCGCTCCACAATCCCTTAGCCTCTACCCAACCCTTTGGGAACATGGCGACACACACATCTAGAAACACTCCGCGAGGCATTGAGCTCATAACAGCAAATGTCAAGGGTCTGAACAACCCTGGGAAAAGGTCCATAGTTCTCAGGGATCTGCAGAAAATGGGGGGGGGCATAATCCTTCTCCAGGAAACACATTTTAAAAAGGGCCACAAACTCAAATGGTTCCACAAACAATATACACACACCTTCTTCGCATCGGGCACATCCAAGAAAAATGGGGTGGGAATACTGGTCCATACGAAGACCTCTTTTCAACCCAACCAGATAATAAAAGACCAAGAGGGCCGATATATCATTATCACAGGCCTGCTATTCAACAGACCAGTGACCATTGTTAACCTCTACTCTCCAAATGCCCTACAGGTACCCTTTTTCAAAAAACTAAAGCAAAGGATACTTGAGGTGCAGACGGGAATCCTCCTCATAGGAGGCGATTTTAATGTGGCGTTGAGCCCAACTCTGATGGCTCCTCTAGTACTGCCACTAGAACACTCAAAATAATCAATTCTCTTGAGAGACCTAGTTGTTCATGATATATGGCGTATAACACATCCAAACATAAAGGACTTCACATTTTTCTCTTACCCGCATAACAAATACACAAGGATTGACTACATTTTCACTGACACTATAGGTCTGACGCTGATATCTGACAGCGCCATACACCCCATCACCTGGTCAGACCATGCGCCAGTATCATGCACAATCCTATGGCCTGATGCTCCAGTCTCCTCCTACGTGTGGAGACTGGTTGATACACTATTAAATAACCCTATCACTCAAACTGAAATCGCAAAACTACTCCAGGAGTATTTTCAGATTAATTCATCCGACAACCTGCCCCTAACCACAATATGGGAAGCACACAAGTGTGTCCTACGGGGTGAGCTTATAAAAATCAGAGCCAAGCATCTCAGGATGAGGAGGGAGAGATTGCAATCTCTACTCTCCCAAATCTCGCACCTAGAAACACTACATAAAGCGGACCCTCAGAACACCTCCCTCCTAACAGACTTGGAGCAAATTAGGGATAGCCTCCTAAATCACCTACAAGAGGAACAGCAGAGGAAAGCTCTCCTCATGAAACAAAAATTTTATGACCAAAACAACAAAACAGGGAAAATGCTAGCCCGAGCCATTGCTCGTAGAAAACTTAATTCTTATGTCCACATGATAATAGATTCACAGAAAGACCCCCATCATGATGCGAAGAACATAGCTAAGGTCTTTAGGGAATACTATAGCAACCTATATAATCTGCACTCTAATGTCCCTAACACTATAGACCCCACACTTGGAACATCCGACAACCCCTCCATACAGGAATACCTATCTTAGGTTAAAATACCGTCTCTCTCAGAGGAAGAAAAAAACTCTTTGGAGGAACCTTTTACCCTAACCGAAATCTTAAGTACCATTAAAGATCTACCTACTGGGAAAAGCCCGGGCCCAGATGGACTCGGTTCCTCGTACTATAAAACTTTCGCCCCTATATTTGCCCCCCGCCTTTTAGCAATTTTTAACTCCACATCGGAATCAGCTTCCCTACCGGGATCTATGCTAGAAGCCCACATAGTTGTACTCCCAAAACCTGGCAAACCTCCCACCAAACCCGAAAACTTTCGCCCAATCTCCTTACTCAACTCGGACATTAAAATCCTAGCCAAACTCCTTGCGAATAGATTAAATACATTTTTGCCCCAGCTTGTTTCTACTGATCAAGTAGGATTCATTCCCAATAGAGAGGCGAGAGATAACACCTTGAAAATGCTACAGCTGATCACTTATGCCCGTAACTCTGATATCCCCTTGTCCCTTCTCTCGACAGATGCCGAAAAGGCATTTGACCGTGTGAATTGGTCCTTCATGTTCTCCACCCTAACTAAAATGAACATAGGTTCAAAATTCAAAAATATGATCTCATCGCTATACTCATTCCCAAATGCCAAAGTCCATGTCAATGGGGTACTTTCGGATCCCTTTAAAATTTAAAACGGAACAAGACAGGGCTGCCCCCTCTCCCCCATTCTGTTCGCCATTTCGATTGAACCCTTAGCTAGCAAAATAAGAGATAACCCCAACATAAAAAGTTCCCAAATCCAATCTTCAGAACACAAATTGGCCATGTATGCAGACGATGTGCTGCTTACCCTAACGGACACAATCCCCTCACTCCCTGAGGCAATTGAAGAATTCGACCAATATGGTCGGGTCTCTGATTTTCACCTCAACAAGTCTGAGCTCCTTAATATTAGCGAATTTCAAGCGATTTTTAATAACATCAAGAGAAACAGCCCTATAAGGAGGTGGATAGAGAAATCCGGTATTTAGGCATAACAATCACGCCCTCCTTGCCAGGCTTAATTGAAACCAATTACAAAAAACTAAAAGATGAAATTATAGCTGACCTGTCCAGTTGGAAAAATAAAAAAATATCATGGCTGGGACGCATCAATACGGTTAAAATGAACATTCTACCCAGAGTCCTCTACCTGCTGCAAACTATCCCAATCTCACCAATCATCCCACACATCCAACATATGCAAAACGCAATAGAACAATACATATGGCAGGGAATCAAGCCAAGGATCAACAAACACACCATATACAAACCCAGGTCATCAGGGGGAATAGGAATACCGAATCTACACCTTTACAGGCAAGCTATCTCACTACAACGGGTCATTTAATGGAGCCAAAATGTAACACACAAGGCCTGGGTGAAACTAGACACTGACATACTCAAATGCAACAACGCTGGCTCCCTGGTGTGGATCCCGCACAGACTCCGCCCACCTCAAATATCCATGTACCCTTTGCTAAAAGAGACTTTAGCTACATGGGATAGGATTGCAGCCACACAGAGTGACATCTCCACCCAAAACTCGCCCCTAACATCGGTAAGAGATAACCCGTCTCTGAACATTCATGCACCTAGCAATCCAACGAAAAACACCTTTCCTTTAAGCAGATCAGCCATATATAATGCCCTGACCCAAAATAACCTCAAAGACCAGAAGGAACTCATGGAATGGGGCCCGGACATGTTTTCCTCTTGGTTTCGTTGTGCCCAGCTGCATCATTTTATCACTACGCACAGGCATAAACACTCACTCATCAGACCCCTGACGCCATTCGAAACACTATGTACACAATCTAACCTGCCAAAGCATCTCATTTCAACCCTATACAACATGCTTCAGAGAAATAGCCCCATGAATCTTCCCTCGTACGTACTGAGCTGGCATAGGGAATTGGGATCCGAATTGGAACCTAAAGAATGGCACAAAATCTTTGAGGCCACCAAAAAGTGCTCAGTATCAGCCAAAACCCAAGAAACGCAATACTAATTCCTAAGCAGGTGGTACCTGACTCCACAGAGAAATAAAAAAAAATATCCCCACACATCGGACACGTGCTGGAGGGGCTGCGACCAGGTGGGTTCCATGATACACATTTGGTGGGACTGCCCCAAGCTGGAAGGCTTCTGGAGAGAGGTTTTCACTGAAATTAGCCAAAAACTGGCTATAACAATCCACCCAAATCCCATTTTTCTACTCTACCATGACCTCCCGAGACTTAACAGTACACAAGATAAGGCCCTCCTCACCATCATGCTAAATGGAGCTAAGACTCTAATTCCCCAAAAGTGGAAATCTGACATAATCCCTAGCCTCGCAGAGTGGAAGGTATTGGTCTCCACTCAGCTTCAGCTCGAAAGATACCATTAGCTTAAGTTGGGGAAAGCTGACATACACAAACTCATGCTCATGACTTGGGAGGGACACCCTCTCAGTTGAAAAATCAATACAATATTACGAATTTGCCCAATATGCTTGACCATGACCCATCCTCCACATCTCAGCCTTATCTTACCCCCCTCCACCCTTCTCTTCCCCTTTAGCCCTTTCTTCCCCCCCTTAAAAAAATATAATTGCAAACTGTGACAGATTGTGCACTCTTAAAATGTTCAACTACCATTGTTCAGATTCAAAATTCACAAAATGTTAAAATGAAGACAAATCAACCCTAAGGACTAACAGCGTCAGAGGTCTGAATGATAGACCCTCATTATCTGAGATGAGACTCTGTATTGAACGCAAGATATGTGAACTTTAATTGTCAGCAGGACCTATCTAACTGAGTCTCTGTCGTATCTTTAGTCTGTTGCTGTATGTAACCATTGTTTACTTGAATTTCCAATAAAGATTTGTCTTTTAAAAAAACAATAAAAAAAAATTACAATTTATTTCTAAATCCTAAACGAACAATCATATGTACATATCACAATAAATGAAACAACTTTCACAATCAGTTAAACAATCAATTAAAACCATTAAAAATCCTCTTATGATCTGTTTAATACAATGGATCTTAGCCAAACTTATATTGATTGGCAATGGGTAAGTAGCAATATAGTAAGCTGAAATTAGGTAACAATATTGGAAATAGCTAACAAATTCTGTTAGTGGAATGAGCACTGTCCTATATAAATCAATATCCTATATAAAACAGTACCTATACAAAACCAACTATGTTATAGGATAATCAGATAGCTAGTATATTAAAGAAATTTGCACAATGACCTATGAACGGCAACTCCTATAAAAATACCCTGTATAAAACATCAGTGTTCCAAATAATTGCCTGAATAAACATTAGTGTTGCAAAAATCAAAAAAGAGAGTCCAAACGATTACATATGTGAGTCTGATCTTAAATATCCAAATTAGTCCAGTGTTTAAGTCCAGTGGAGTGAGATTAATCTGTGTAGAAAATGTGGTTAATCCGTGTAGAAAAAATATAGTGAAAAAATATGTATCAAATCAAAAAATATGTATTTAAAGAAAAACTGTGTTAACCAAAAAATGTGTCCGTAATGAAAAAACCAGGTGTACACCTAAAAAATGTGGATAATGTCACAAAAAAAGGTATCTCAAAAACTGTGTTCCAATCCTATGTTAAATGAAATTCTTTGTGTGGTCCCAAAAAAAATTATATCCTAAAGTGGAAAACCGCTTTAAAAAGAGGGCTTATAGATGTATTTCCTCTATAGATATTTCTCTTTCAAGTGAAGTATTCTTATAAAGATGATTGTCCTCAATGACCTATAGAAAATAAACAAACATAGTGCAATAATGCTACTATAAATAAACAAAATAGGTATTAAACTTACCAATAGAGAACCTGAGCCATATTACCAGTTATATCTACGCGTTTCGATCCCGGAGGACCTTTCTCCAGGATCGAAACGCGTAGATATAACTGGTATTAAGGCTCAGGTTTTCTATTGGTAAGTTTAATACCTATTTCGTTGGCGTCCAAGGTCACAATCACCAAGGAAGGTCTCCGGAAGCATGTGCCCTGAGACAGATGCACCTGAGAAAGCCACCATGGAAGAGAGTCTCTTGTCGACTGGACTAGATCTATCCTCTGAGACAAATCCGAATGGTCTCCGTTCCATCGTCTGAGCATGCATAACTGCAGAGCTCTCAAATGGAATTGAGCAAAGGGAATGATGTCCATTAAAGCGACCATCAGACCAATTACCTCCATACATTGAGCCACTGATGGCCAAACAGACTGTAGAGAGAGGCAAGAGGAAAGAATTTTGGATTTTCTGACCTCCGTCAGAATTTTTTTTATAGATAGGGAATCTATTATGGTCCCCAAGAAAACTACCCTTGTTGCTGGAACAAGGGAGCTCTTTCCCAGATTCACTTTCCATCCGTGGGAACGTAAAAAAGACAAGATCTCTGTATGAGAGTTGGCTTGTTGAAAAGATGGGGCCTGAACCAATATGTTGTCCAGGTAAGGAGCTACTGCAATTCCCCGGGACCTGATCACTTCCAAGAGAGCCCCCAGAAACTTTCAGGAAATTCTGGGAGCTGTGGCAAGGCCAAACGGAAGAGCCACAAACTGAAAGTGTTGTCTAGAAAGGTGAATCTCAGAAACTTGTGATGATCCTTGTGGGTGGAAACATGAAGATACGCGTCCAGGTATATGATCGTCATGAATTGACCCTCTTGGACCAAAGGAAGAATGGAACAAATGGTTTCCATTTTAAAAGGATGGTACTCTGAGAAACTTGTTGAGACACTTTAGGTCTAAAATAGGTCAAAAAGTTCCCTCTTTTTTGGGAACAATGAACAGATTTGAATAGAATCCTAGGCCCTGTTCCTGAACTGGAACTGAAACTATCACTTCCAGGGAGGAAAGGTCCTGAACGCAGTTCAAGAATGGCTCTCTTTTTATCTGGTCTGCAAATAATCTTGAGAGGTGGAACCCTACCCTGCCCTGGGAGGAAAGGTTTTGAATTCAATTCTGTAAGCCGGAGATACTATGTCTATAGCCCAGGTATCTGGGACATCTCGTATCCATTCTTGACAAAACAGAGAAAGTCTGCCCCCCACTTGATCCGATCCCGGATCGGGGGCAAACCCTTCATGCCGACTTAGACTCGGCTGCGGGTTTCTTTGATTGTTTCCCCTTGTAACAAGACTGAGTGGGTTTCCAAGAAGGTTTGGACTGTTCCTGCTTGGAAGAGGAAGACTTTCCTTAGAAGTTATGAATGGAACAAAAATTGCTTTGATGTCCTTTAGGTCTTTTCTTTTTGTCTTGAGGAAGAGAAGACCCTTTTCCACCTGTAATATCAGAAATGATTTCTGCCAGACCAGGTCCAAACAAGGTCTTACCCTTGTAAGGAAGCGCCAGAAGCTTGGACTTGGAGGTAACATCGGCTGACCAAGATTTTAGCCACAACACCCTGCAGGCTAGGACAGTGAAGCCAGATATCTTGGCACCCAGTCTAATAACGTGCATGGTAGCATCAGAAATAAAGGAATTGGATCGTTTGAGAGCCTTAATCCTTTCTTGGATCTCCTCCAAAGGAGTCTATACAAAAATAGACTCAGACAAGGCGTCACACAAATAAGATGCTGCACTTGACACAGTGGCAATACAAACTGCAGATTCCCATTGAAGACCTTGATTAATATACATCTATTTCAAATAAGCCTCCAGCTTCATGTCCATGGCACCCTTAAAGGAGCAGCTATCCTCCATAGAGATTGTAGTTCTCTTAGACAGAATAGAAATGGCCCCTTCTACTTTAGGCACCGTGCGCCATGAATCTTCAATGAAGTCAGAGACAGGAAACATCTTTTCAAATACGGGAGACAGGGAGAGAGATATCCCTGGCTTCTCCCATTCCTGTGCAATAATCTCCTTTGCACGGTCTGGAACAAAAAACGCCTCCACAGAGGAAGGAACATCATAGTATTTATTAAGTTTACTAGATTTCTTAGGTTTGACAGCGACAGGAGTATCGAAATCGTCCAAAGTACCCAATACCTCCTTTAACAGTACACAAAGGTGTTCAAGTTTAAATCTGAAGGTTATTTCTTCAGTATCAGATAAAGGAATTTTACTGTCCGAATCTGAGGTCTCACCCTCAGAGGCTACAGACATATCCTCCTCATCAGACTTATGAGGGAGGGCAACTTGCGTAGCAGAAGGCAGAAAAGAAACCTTACCATCTGAATGTCTAATTTTCTGTCTTCCCAGCAAAGGGAAAGCAGATAATACTGCAGATACTGCAGAAGATACCTGAACAGCAATTTCTGCTGGCAAATAAACTCCTCCAGGAGGCTGAGAGGAACTGCAGGGCACTGTATGTGACGCCATAGAGGCTTGGGACGTTTGAGGAGAAAGCTGAGGTATTGCATGAACAGCATCATCCTGAGAGACATTAGGCTCATAGGGCAATAATTTTTCTTTACATTCTAGCGTTCTACTACAAAATCGTTTTTCTAGTACAAAATTGTAAAGGAGAAACAATGTGTGCCTCTAGACATAATAAACAATTATTAAAAACAACATTTTCATCATCCATGTCCAAAGCTATGAAAATTCGAACCAAAAGACAAAAATATAATTGAAGAAAATGTTACTGTCACGTTAAACTTTTTTTTCAGTACTTTTTAAACTAATGCGTTAAAATGAAAAACAGTCTAAAGTAAACTAAAGCTTGGAACCTCTACACCTCAGCAGAACTGAGGAGCCTACCGCAACTCTAGGAGACTCTATTACCTACGACTGCACACAAGCCGATAACTGCATAGACGCCGCTCCGAACGTCTGAACACAGTGGTCACATGATCGGCAAAACCGGAACTGCTCATATATGTAATAGCGCGCGTTGCGATATTCCTCCTTCTACAGTGAAAGCAATTCGCAGTTAAACTACAAAGTCTTCTAAACATACTGCCGCAAATACCCTGATAGTATATATACTATAAGCGGCACCCGGTCTAAATCTAAAGCACAAACAGCCCCAGAAAAACACCTAAACCTACAGAGAGTGTAAAATAAAAACGGACCTCAGAGGAATATTCCCCAGATAAGGGAAAATTAACCCCAAGTCCCATACATTGCACCTGCACACTGCCAAATGAATCCTGTGTAAAGGATTACTATGTCCCAATTTTTTCTTTTTTTCTTGCAGAGTTAAAATAAATGATCCTCTAAGTGCAGAGTCTTCAGAACCTAGAAGACAAAAAAGCACTTATCTGCAGTCTAGCTGTTCGGCAGGAAGACAGCACACAAGGCGTGGAAGGACACACTCTCCTTACAGAGACCTGTAGAAAAAAAGAAAGAACAGAGTAAACGTACTCTGGCTTTCTATACTAGGGCAGCAATATTAAAAATACCTGTCACGGATACCAGACGGCTAAGGCTACCCCCCACCCCTGTTGTTTTTCAGTGGTTTTGTGCTCCTCAGAGCAACCACAATCTCTGGAAGCTTTTGGTTCCAGGGCTCCTGGAACTCCCGGTCGGCCGCTTTACAACGGACACCCGCCTAACCCCTCTCAGGCTGTCCGGGCTCCTGAAACTCCCGGTCGGCCACAGGACAGCAAAACACCCGCTAACTTTACCCCTGGTCGCTCCAACAACCATGTGCCCCAGAGCTCCGCTCTTTTGAGGATTAGCAGCCCCTAGGGAGAACAAGGAGGTGGGAGAATTACCGGAGGGGAGCTGCTTTGGGAACCGGAGGTTTTGGACACCCCTACCCCCATAACTTCAATGGGCTGTGCCTCCGCTCCCCCGGGATCACCCCAAAACCGTCACCACTGTGTCCTGGGATTCTGTGAGACTATGGTTGCTATGGAGGCGCCGGTCAGTCTGGAGGGGCGGGAATGGTGGGAAAACTGTGGCATTGTCTCCCTGTTTTATCAAGATGAGATGTGTATATAAAAGGAGTGTGTGTTGTACAATAAAATCAGTTCTAATTTCATCTGAATGCTAGTCTGTCTAGTCATTTAGGTGGGCTCCTGCTAGAATCACTTTCCTGAGCTACATAGCAGCCTGTTCCAGGCAGAGGAAGGACCCTCAGGCAGAGCTACGTAGTCTGGGTAGCTAAAATCTGCCACAGGGTGGGACCATGGGTAATGATGCTGTCGGGCATCAGGAGTGGCTACAGGCTGCGGTCCCTTGCTAGCTATATAGCTGCAGTCGGCAGTGAGGAAGAAGGACCTGTTTGGCGGAGCTACCCAGTCGGGGTAGCCGGGGTATCCATCACATTGGCTGGCAGCAATGGGATCTGCTTCTTTCACACAGTTTCTGCTGACAGAGGAGACGTACCACAGTAGCCGGTAAATATGGAGGCAGAGTTCCTAGGTAGAGTACAAAAGTTGCTGACCGGAACAAATGATCCTTGTTCGGAACAGGACGTTCTGGCATGGAGGAACCTTGCCCTCCGAGACCTCTGGTTGGAGGCTCTGCAACAGGAGCAGGAAAATGGAAAGGTCCTCCCCACGAATGACACGAGATTTCGAGTTCGGTGGACCGTGAGACTGCCTCTCCTGGGAGAACAGCCAAAGAAGGAATGGCTAGCTGTTCTACATAGACTGATCCAGCAAGAGATGTGGGTGGAGGATGGCTAACGGACTCTCCAATGGCTCGCTATGCAAGCGCAGCCATGGCTGGAGGAAGGCTCCCCCACAGAGGGCTTTGGCTTCAGCGGCCCTGGATTGCTGTTTACAAAAAGGACAGAGGACCCACAGTTTGGGAGCGAGACAGACCAAGGTCTGGAGGATATCTCTGGGCTCCAAGAGGAACTGCTGGATCTCTTGAAGGAGACCTGCCAGGGGCATACAGATCTGGGGTGCAGCCCTCTGGGATTCATGGAGCTCGACCATGGAGGAGTGGCAGCAAAGAAAAAGGGAACCAGGGCTGCGGGATCCTGATCAGCAGTCTGGCTCTGAGCTTATAGACTTGGACAAGGGAGCCACCCCAGCAGAAGCGCTGACAACAGGGCAGAGCCGCCGGCCTCTGTCCTGCACCTGTAACAGCTCCAGGAAACCCGGGAGCGGAGGTAGTCGTCCTCCCTCCCCTTACAGAGAACCCCTTGCAGGGAGAGATGGATGTTGATAACTCTCCCAAGCGGCAGAGCCAGGAGAGAAGACAGTCGGTTTCTCTCCCCAGGGGCAGAGCCATCCCCTGGGAGTGGAGGTAGTCGTCCTCCCTCCCCGTAAACAGAACCCCTTTCCGGAAGAGGAGACAGTCAGTCTCTCTCCCCAGCGGCAGAGCCAGGAGAGGAGACAGTCGGTCTCTCTCCCCAGCGGCAGAGCCATCCCCTGGGAGCGGAGGTAGCCGTCCTCCCTCCCCGTAAACAGAACCCCTTCCCGGGAGAGGAGACAGTCAGTCTCTCTCCCCAGCAGCAGAGCCAGGAGAGGAGACAGTCGGACTCTCTCCCCAGCGGCAGAGCCATCCCCTGGGAGCGGAGGTAGTCGTCCTCCCTCCCCGTAAGCAGAACCCCTTTCTGGGAGAGGAGACAGTCGGTCTCTCTCCCCAGCGGCAGATCCATCCTTCGGGAGGGGAGGTAGTCGTCGTCCCTCCCCTTACAGAGAAGCCCTTGCAGGGAGAGACGGCAGCACAGTTTACCATGGAGCGGAGGTAGCAGACCTCCCTCCCCAGCGGTAGATCTCCTTCTCGGGAGAAGAGATAGACTGACTCTCCCCTCAGTAGCTTGGCAGGGTCTCTACCCTTTTCTTGTTCCAGAGTATTTCTCACCGAGGGCAGGCGTTGCATTGGGCAAGGAGGATAAAAGTGTATACAGTTGGTGCCACATGTTTGGGCACCCGAGCTTTACCTGCCCCAACAAGGAGCAACCTCCCCCTCTGGTCTGGGGTGGGAATACAGCTGGGAAACCAGCACTAGCTTTGTTTGTGGGTGGGTCAGCCGGTACTAAACAGAGTGTCACAGAGCAGTGGGGCCATGGAACTTAAGGACACTGGAACTTGTGGGACAGCAATTGTTTTGGAGCCGGCCTTAGAAAACTTGTTCGGGACGTTGCCTTATGCGACTATCCCTGAGCCAGGGTATAAACGTCAGCAGGAACCCCCCAGGATGCCCCAAGCTCAGGAGAGATGGGATAACCTCTCCCAGCAACCGAGAAGTGGAGGGCCACCATCGGACAGCCCCAGGCCGAGACATTAAGGGTCTAGTCGGGTCTGCCGAAATGGAGGGGGGGAGATGTCACGGATACCAGATGGCTAAGGATACCCCCCTATAACCTCACCCCTGTTGTTTCTCAGTGGTTTTGGGCTCCTCAGAGCATCCACAATCTCTGGAAGCTTTTGGTTGCATGGCTTTGTGTTCCAAACTTGTTTAGAAAAGAACTGGTCTATGACCTGGAAAACCCTCCTAGGCTGTCTGGGCTCCTGGAACTCCCGGTCGGCCACAGGACAGCAGAACACCTGCTAACTTTACCCCTGGTCGCTCCAGCAACCATGTGCCCCTAGGGAGGACAAGAGGTGAGAGAATTACCGGAGGGGAGCTGCTTTGGGAACCAGGGGTTTTGGACACCCCTACCCCATAACTTAAACGGGCTGTATCTCCGGTCCCTAATTACGAATCACGGTGCTTTTTGGACTGCAGCATCTGGGGACCGTCACCACTGTGTCCTGGGATTCTGTGAGACTATGGTTGCTATGGAGGCGCCGGTCAGTCTGGAGGGGCGGGAATGACGGGAAAACTGTGACATTGTCTCCCTGTTTTATCAAGATGAGCTGTGTGTATACAAGGAGTGTGTGTTGTACAATAAAATCAGTTCTTATTTCACCTGAATGCTAGTCTGTCTAGTCATTTAGGTGGGCTCCTGCTAGAATCACTTTCCTGAGCTACATAGCAGCCTGTTCCAGGCAGAGGAAGGACCCTCAGGCAGAGCTACGTAGTCTGGGTAGCTGGAGTCTGCCACAGGGTGGGACCCTGGGTACTGATGCTGTCGGGCATCAGGGGTGGCTACAGGCTGTGGTCCCTTGCTAGCTACATAGCTGCAGTCGGCAGAGAGGTAGCAGGACCCGTTTGGCGAAGCTACCCAGTCGGGGTAGCTGGGGTATCCGTCACATAGATTAACGTGGACTAAGCTAAACCTAAATGCTTGCATGCAGGGAAAAGTACCCAAAAAAGGAATTCATTATTTCAGACACCTAACTTCACCTCCTCCATTGACAAAGGCAAAGAGAATGTCTGGGGATTGTGGGTAGTTGAGTGACACTTAACAGCTTTGTTGTGGTGCTCTTTGCCTCCTGCTGGCCAGGAGTGATATTCCCACTAGTAATTGATGATGTCATGGCATGGACTCTCCATATTTTAGGAAAGAAAACTCACTGAGAAATTACTGAGAAATTAAATCCATAACCAAAAGAAATGTATCATACGTAACAGCTTATGGACTTTCGCCACCTATATGAAAGAAATTGCATGCTCCATGACTAAATGTATTTTTGACTTAAAAAAGGAGGACAGTGCAATTTAAAAAAAATTAAGTTTCCTTGGTTAAAACTAAATTCCTTTCCATGAGAACATACTGAGGAAGGCTCAAGATCATGCAAGTTTTGAGAACTATATGACAGCAATGTTTGAAACAACATTTGTAATAATGTTATACAAAGAGTGCTCATGTCATATGCACGAGCATGAGTCTTCCGCAGTATGCTCTCTGATGGAAAGGAGCTAAGTTTTAACTATGGAGACCAATAGAAAGAAGTAAATTAGATAAGACAAGTACTTGTACAACGTAATGACCTATTTAGCACTAACCTTATTGAATACCCAGATCTCCCCATTTACTGTGGGACGAGGAACCCCATGTCCATTGTAGTGAAACAACACTCGCTCCTCCTTGGCGTTCCGTCGCAATGAAGTGCAAAGTTTCTTCACCTCGTCTACTGTAGGGTCCAGACTCTGCTTGTATCTGGCCTATGAAGGAAATGAGGAATTTATAATTAAGAGAAGTGAACCATAGAATGTTCAGAAATATAAAAACAAAAAATGATGCTCCAACAAAACAATTTATATTTTTATATAAGAAAAAAATACAACATAAAAAAGAAACATAGTAACTACTCACAGTCAGTTTCTTGCCAATGCTCAGATAAGGCAGAATGCAACTTAAAAGGACCACTAAAAATTAAACTTTCATGATTCAGCAAGAGCATGCAATTAAAAAAACTTTACAATTTACTTCTGTTATTAAAATGTGCACAATGTTTTTATAGGCACACTTGCCGAGGCACCAGCTGCTATTGAGCATGTGCAAGAGTCCACAGTATATAAATATAAGCGTTTTGTGGTTGGCTGATGGCTGTCACATGATACAGGGGGCAGGGAAAACTAAATTAATTTTGAAATTTGTCAGAATAAAATCTGCTCATTTGTTATTGTATTATGGTTTTTTTTTTTATAGTGCATTTGTAGGTTATGCAATTCTACTGTATGAATATTACTGTATGAATATTACTGTAATGCATGAGTATGTTCATCCTTTCTGAAACAAAATTTTTAAAATTATTAATAAAAAAAAAGTAGCATGATGTAAAATTTGTGGGAAGATATTTTCTTACAGCCTGAGGTATTATTGCAATAACAAGAATTCCCTTTGCGTTACATGATGGAGAGTTATAGTTTTACACAGCAGCATTAAAAATGTATTAGTGAGCAGTGTATTTACAACGTATTACAATATATTATTTCGAGCAGTTATTGCATTTGCGTTATTTATCTGAATGTAATAGTAATGCAGTATATTAAAGCCTACTTTCCCAATAATAGGGTCAGCTTCATGCATCTTCATTGCTGCAGTAAATTTTGCAATTTAAAAGGGGCATTCTGGTCAAAGTGATAGTAAATTTTCATGTTTTAAAATCAGGTCCAAAATCTAAGCAATATTTTAGATGGAACTTTAATTGATCACTTCTAATGAAGATACGCTGTAACTTACTTTTTAATCTAGCCGTGCCATTCCCGCAATACCCCGCGCTCCAGCCGCCCACTTCAAGACTCATATTTTTTGTGAGCTAACGGTATAAACTGTTCTCCAATCAGTGCTCTAGCTACAACAAAAGTGCCGTACGGCTAGAAAACTGATTGGAGAGCACAGTTTAAATCGGTAGCTCACATAAAAACATAATTTATGCTTACCTGATAAATTTATTTCTCTTGTGATGTATCGAGTCCACGGATTCATCCATACTTGTGGGATATTCTCCTTCCCTACAGGAAGTGGCAAAGAGAGCACAGCAGAGCTGTCTATATAGCTCCTCCCTTAACTCCACCCCCCAGTCATTCGACCGAAGGCTAGGAAGAAAAAGGAGAAACAATAGGGTGCAGCGGTGACTGAAGTTTTTTAAATAAAAATATATTGCCTGTCTTAATAAACAGGGCGGGTCGTGGACTCGATACATCACAAGAGAAATAAATTTATCAGGTAAGCATAAATTATGTTTTCTCTTGTAAGATGTATCGAGTCCACGGATTCATCCATACTTGTGGGATACCAATACCAAAGCTTTAGGACACGGATGAAGGGAGGGACAAGACAGGGACCTTAAACGGAAGGCACCACTGCTGGTAGAACCTTTCTCCCAAAAATAGCCTCAGAAGAAGCAAAAGTATAGAATTTGGAAAATTTGGAAAAAGTAGAAAGTGAAGACCAAGTCCCCGCTTTACAAATCTGTTCAACAGAAGCCTCATTTTTAAAAGCCCATGTGGCAGCCACTGCTCTAGTAGAATGACCAGTAATTCTTTCAGGAGGCTGCTGGCCAGCAGTCTCATAACCGAAACGGATGATGCTTTTCAGCCAAAAGGAAAGAGAGGTAGCCGTAGCCTTTTGACCTCTCCGTTTACCAGAATAAACAACAAACAATGAAGATGTTTGACGGAAATCTTTACTTGCTTGTAAGTAGAACTTTAAAGCACGAACCACATCAAGATTGTGCAACAGACGTTCCTCCTTTGATGAAGGATTAGGACACAGTGAAGGAACAACAATCTCCTGATTGATATTCCTATTAGAAAAAACCTTAGGAAGAAACCCAGGTTTGGTACGCAAAACCACCTTATCTGCTTGGAAAACAAGGTAAGGTGAGTCACACTGTAAAGTAGATAACTCAGAAACTCTTCGAGCCGAAGATATAGCTACCAAAAACAAAACTTTCCAAGATAGAAGCTTAATATCTATGGAATGCATAGGTTCAAACGGAACCCCTTGAAGACCTTTAAGAACTAAGTTTAGGCTCCATGGTGGAGCAACAGGTTTAAATACAGGCTTGATCCTGACCAAGGCCTGACTAAATGCTTGAACGTCTGGGACATCTGCCAGACGTTTGTGTAAAAGAATAGACAAAGCAGATATTTGTCCTTTTAAGGAACTAGCTGATCATCTCTTCTCCAATCCTTCTTGGAGAAAAGACAATATTCTAGGAATCCTAATCTTATTCCATGAGTAACCCTTAGATTCACACCAATAAAAATATTTGCGTCAAATCTTATGATAAATCTTCCTGGTGACAGGCTTTCTAGCTTGAATCAGGGTATCAATGACCGACTCAGAGAAACCACGCTTTGATAGAATCAGGCGTTCAATCTCCAAGCAGTCAGACGCAGAGAAATTAGATTTGGATGCGTGAATGGACCTTGGATTAGAAGGTCCTGCCTCATTGGCAGAGACCATGGTGGAACCGATGACATGTCCACTAGGTCAGCATACCAAGTCCTGCGTGGCCACGCAGGTGCTATCAGAATCACCGAAGCTCTCTCCTGCTTGATTCTGGCAACCAGACGTGGGAGGAGAGGAAACGGTGGAAAAACATAGGCCAGATTGAAGGACCAGGGCACTGCTAGAGCATCTATCAGTACCGCCTGGGGATCCCGGGACCTGGACCCGTAACGAGGAAGTTTGGCATTCTGTTGGGACGCCATCAGATCCAATTCTGGTGTGCCCCATAGCTGAGTCAGCTGGGCAAATACCTCCGGATGGAGCTCCCACAACCCCGGATGAAAAGTCTGATGACTTAGGAAATCCGCCTCCCAGTTCTCTACTCCTGGGATATGGATTGCTGAGAGATGGCAAGAGTGATCCTCTGCCCATCGGATTATTTTGGTTACCTCCATCATCGCTAGAGAACTCCGTGTTCCTCCTTGATGATTGATATAAGCTACAGTCGTGACGTTGTTCGACTGAAATCTGATGAATTTGGCCGCAGCAAGCTGAGGCCACGCCTGAAGCGTATTGAATATCGCTCTCAGTTCTAGAATGTTTATCGGGAGGAGAGATTCCTCCAGAGACCATAAGCCCTGTGCTTTCAGGGAGTTCCAGACTGCACCCCAGCCTAGCACTCTGGCATCTGTCATTACTATGAGCCACTCTGGCCTGCGGAAACACATTCACTGAGACAGGTGGTCCTGAGACAACTACCAGAGAAGAGAATCTCTGGTCTCCTGGTCCAGATTTATTTGAGGAAATAAATCTGCATAATCCCCATTCCACTGTTTGAGCATGCATAGTTGCAGTGGTCTGAGGAGTAGGCGGGCAAAAGGAACTATGTCCATTGCCGCTACCATGAGTCCGATTACCTCCATGCACTGAGCCACTGATGGCCGAGGAATGGAATGAAGAGCTCGGCAAGTGGTTAAGAGTTTTGATTTTCTGACGTCCGTCAGAAATATTTTCATTTCTACCGAGTCTATCAGAGTCCCTAGGAAGGAAACTCTTGTGAGAGGGAAGAGAGAACTCTTTTTTATGTTCACCTTCCACCCGTGAGATCTCAGAAAAGCCAACACGATGTCTGTGTGAGACTTGGCTAGTTGGAAAGTCGACGCCTGAATTAAGATGTCGTCTAGAAAAGGCGCCACTACTATGCCCCGCGGCCTTAGCACCGCAAAAAGGGACCCTAGCACTTTTGTTAAAATTCTGGGAGCCGTGGCCAACCTGAAGGGAAGGGCCACGAACTTGAAATGCCTGTCCAGAAAGGCAAATCTGAGGAATTGAAGATGATCTCTGTGAATAGGGATGTGTAGATACGCATCCTGTAAGTCCACGGTAGTCATATATTGACTCTCCTGGATCATTGGTAGAATGGCCCGAATAGTCTCCATCTTGAAAGAAGGTACTCTGAGGAATTTGTTTAGAATTTTGAGATCCAAGATGGGTCTGAAAGTTCCCTCTTTTTGGGAACCACAAACAGGCTTGAGTAAAATCCTAGCCCTTGTTCCTCTTTTGGAACTGGGCGGATCACTCCCATGGTATGTAGGTCTTCTACACAGCGTAAGAACGCCTCTCTCTTTGTCTGGTTTGCAGACAATTGAGAAATGTGAAATCTCCCCCTTGGGGGGAAGTCTGATGTCCAGAAGATATCCCTGGGACACAATTTCTAAAGCCCAGGAATCATGAACATCTCTTGCCCAAGCCTGAGCATAGAGAGTCTGCCCCCTACTAGATCCGGTCCCGTATCGGGGGCTACCCCTTCATGCTGTCTTAGAGGCAGCTGCAGGCTTCTTGGCCTGTTTACCCTTGTTCCAAGCCTGGTTAGGTCTCCAGACTGACTTGGATTGGGCAAAATTCTTCTCTTGCTTTGCAGCAGAGGAAGCTGAAGCGGGACCACCCTTAAAGTTCCGAAAGGAACGAAAATTATTTTGTTTGGTCCTCATTTTGTTTTATCCTGAGGGAGGGCATGGCCTTTCCCTCCAGTGATGTCTGAAATAATCTCTTTCAGTTCAGGCCCGAATAGGGTCTTTCCCTGAAAGGGATGTTCATAAGTTTAGATTTTGATGACACATCAGCAGACCAGGACTTAAGCCATAGCGCCCTGCGTGCTAAAATGGCAAAACCTGAATTCTTTGCCGCTAATTTAGCCAGTTAGAAAGCGGCATCTTTAATGAAAGAATTAGCCAACTTAAGGGCCTTAATTCTATCCATAATATCCTCTAATGGAGTCTCCATCTGAAGAGCCTCTTCTAGAGCCTCAAACCAGAAAGCAGCTGCAGTAGTTACAGGAACAATGCACGCAATAGGTTGGAGAAGAAAACCTTGATGAACAAAAATTTTCTTCAGGAGAGCCTCTAATTTTTTATCCATAGGATCTTTGAAAGCACAACTGTCTTCGATCGGTATAGTTGTAAGCTTAGCAAGAGTAGAAATAGCTCCCTCCACCTTAGGGACCGTCTGCCACGAGTCCTGCATGGTGTCAGATATGGGAAACATTTTCTTAAAAACAGGGGGGGGAGCGAACGGAATACCTGGTCTATCCCACTCCTTAGTAACAATATTCACAATCCTCCTCTTAGGGACTGGAAAAACATCAGTGTCCATTTTACACAATTTCTCTGGGACCACTATAGGGTCACAATCATCTAGAGTCGCTAATACCACCCTGAGCAATAAGTGGAGGTGTTCAAGCTTAAATTTAAAGGCCGTCATATCAGAATCTGTCTGAGGGAGCGTCTTTCCTTTATCAGAAATTTCTCTGATTCCTGGGCTTTAGAAATTGTGTCCCAGAAATCCCTTACCCCTACTTCAGAACATTGGAAGGGTATATCGGATACGGCTACTAAAGCGTCAGACGGCTCAGCATTTGTTCTTAACCCAGAGCTGTCACGCTTTCCTTGTAAACCAAGCAGTTTAGATAAAACCTCAGTGAGGGTTGTATTCATAACTGTGGCCATGTCTTTTAAAGTAAATGAATTCGACGCACTAGAGGTACTTGGCGTCACTTGTGCGGGCGTTACTGGTTGTGACACTTGGGGAGAGCTAGATGGCAAACCCTCATTCTCTTCTGTCTGAGAATCATCTATTGTAATATTTTTAAGTGCTAAAATATGCTCTTTATAATTTATAGACATATCAGTGCAAGTGGGACACATTCTAAGAGGGGGTTCCACAATGGCTTCTAAACACATTGAACAAGGATTTTCCTTGGTGTAAGACATGTCAAACAGGCTAGTAATGTAACAAGCAAGCTTGGAAAACACTTTAATCAAAGCAAATAACACTTAGAAAAAAACGGTACTGTGCCTTTAAGAGAAAAAAAGCTGCACAAACTCTGCAAAACAGTGTAAAAAAGCAGTAAACTCAACGAAATTTTTACAGTAGCATAATAAAGCCTTAGTAACTTTGCACAGCTATGCAAATAAACAATTAACCCCTTAATGTAAAAACCAGATTGACAAACGTCAAAAACCGGTAAAAAAACGTTCAGCACCTTGCCACAGCTCTGCTGTGGAGCCTACCTGCACTTTAGGAACGATTTGTAGGGGGAAAAAACTTCTTTACAACCCTCAAACACAGTAGGAACCTCTGGAGAAGCAGCTGGATGTCTCTGAGGAAAAGAAACTGCGCAACTGAGGCCTGAAAATAGGCCCCACCCACCTCACTCGATGTTATGGGGCCTAAAAGAAACACACCAGAGTGTTTCTTAAACTAGCCATGTGGGTTAATAACCCTTAAACAAGCCACAATGACTCCTTAAAGTCCCTCAAAAAAGCGTTATATTTGCATTTTTTATAAATAAACAAAAATGTTTTTTCCTATCAGTGTCACCAGTAACTAATGAGCCCTTCATGCAAGCTGGGATTCCTACTGCTTATCCTTCCCTCATGGGGATATTGCCAGCTTTTTCAAGAATTATCACAGTCTAGAAAAAAAATAGACTGAACATACCTCAATGCAGTTTACCCAGCAAACCGTTCCCACAACTGAAGTTTTCCTGTACTCTTTAGCCCTTGTGAGAACAGCAGTGGATCTTAGTTACAAAGTGCTAAGATCATCATCCTCCTTGCAGAAATCTTCATCCCTTTTCTGCCAGAAAGAAAATAGTACACACCGGTACCATTTAAAATAAACTTTTGCTTGAGAAAATAAAAACTAACATTTTTGTCACCACACTCACTTTACCTTTCCTAGTACTTAGAGTAGGCAAAGAGAATGACTGGGGAGGTGGAGCTAAGGGAGGATCTATATAGACAGCTCTGCTGTGGGTGCTCTCTTTGCCACTTCCTGTAGGGAAGGAGAATATCCCACAAGTATGGATGAATCCGTGGACTCGATACATCTTACAAGAGAAATATGAGTTTAGAATAGAAACATATTTGCAATATACACACATTGGCGAAAATGCTTCTAGTAAAAGTTATCACTGGTTTAGTGTTATAATTTTTCTCTGCATGTGAAGCATAGCTAGATGTTTTTTTCATGTAATTGGCAAGAGTCCATGAGCTAGTGACGTATGGGATATACAATCCTACCAGGAGGGGCAAAGTTTCCCAAACCTCAAAATGCCTATAAATACACCCCTCACCACACCCACAATTCAGTTTTACAAACTTTGCCTCCTAAGGAGGTGGTGAAGTAAGTTTGTGCTAAGATTTCTACGTTGATATGCACTTCTCAGCATTTTGAAGCCTGATTCCTTTCAGAGTACAGTGAATTTCAGAGGGGTGTGAAGGGAGTATCACCTATTGAATGCAATGGTTTTCCTCACGGGGATCTATTTCATAGGTTCTCTGTTATCGGTCGTAGAGATTCATCCCCTACCTCCCTTTTCAGATCGACGATATACTCTCATATTCCATTACCTCTACTGATTACCGTTTCAGTACGGGTTTGGATGGGTGTCTTCTGATAAGTATGTTTTCATTACTTAAGACACTTTCAGCTATAGTTTGGAACTTTAAGCTTTAATATAAAGTTCTAAATATATGTATTGTACTTATATTTGCCATGATTCAGGTTTTCAGTATATTTCCTTTTTGCAGACTGTCAGTTTCAGATCTGGGAAATGCATTTTTTTTTTAAGAAAATGTATTTCTTACCTGGGGTTTAGTCTCTTTTTCTCAAATTGACTGTCTTTTAAATTCGCGGGCAAATTAGGCTTGCGAGGGCGCAAAATGCCAAAGTTTAATTGTGTCATTCTTGGCGCGAGATTTTTTTGCTGCAAAGTTACGTTCGTTGATGCAAATTAGTCATTTCAGGCATCTTAGTTGACGCCGAGAGTTTCACAAGGTTACGTCATCTGTGACACGAGTGTGTCATTTCCAGACGTTTTTGGCGCCAAAAAATATTTTTCTGTTTGTGTGCATCATACTTGGCACCAAATATTTTCATTTTTTAAGACCCCATTCCTATATGCCTCTTGCCTTTTTCTCTATCAGAGGGCTATGCAGTTTGCATTTTTTACCATTCCTAAAACTGCCATATAAGGAAATTGATAATTTTGCTTTATATGTTTTTTTCTCTTACATTTGCAAGATGTCAATCTGATCCTGTCTCAGAAATCACTGTTGGAACCCTGCTGCCTGATAACAGTTCTACCAAAGCTAAGCGCATTTGTTGTAAACTTGTGGAGGTTATACCTCCAGCTTTGGTTTGTAATAGTTGTTATGATAAACTTTTACAAGTAGAGAATGTATCCATCAGTAGTAGTTCATTACCTGTTGCTGTTCGCTCAACATCTAATGCACAAGATATACCTGTAAATTTAAAAGAATTTATTTCTGATTCTATTCAGAAGGCTTTGTCTGCCATCCCGCCTTCTAATAAACGTAAACGGTCTTTTAAAACTTCTCATAAAGTTAATGAAACTTCAAATGACCGGCAACATGCTGAATTATCCTGCTTGATAAGGATCTATCTAGTTCAGAACATCCTACCTCAGATATTGACACTGACAAATCTTCTTATTTATTTAAAATGGAGTATTTTCAATCTTTGCTAAAAAGAAGTGTTGATTACTTTGGATATGGAGGAAACTAGTCCTCTTGATATTAAAACTAGTAAACATTTAAATTCTGTTTATAAACCTCCTGTGGTTACTCCAGAGGTTTGTCCAGTTCCTGATGCTATTTCTGATATGATTTCTAAGAAATGGAATAGGCCTGGTACGTCTTTTATTCCTTCTTCAAGGTTTAAAAAATTGTATCCTTTGCCAGCAGTTACTTTAGAGTTTTGGGAAAAGATCCCCAAAGTTGATGGGGCTCTCTCCACTCTTGCTAAACGTACTACTATTCCTACGGAAGATAGTACTTCTTTTAAAGATCCATTAGATAGGAAACTTCTAATCTAAGGAAAGCCTATTTATATTCAGGTCATCTTCTCAGGCCTGCAATTTCTTTCGCTGATGTTGCAGCTGCTTCAACTTTTTGGTTGGAGACTTTAGCGCAACAAGTATTGGATCCTGAATTGTCTAGCATTGTTAACTTGATTCAACATGCTAATAATTTTATTTGTGATGCCATTTTTTATATCATCTAAATTGATGTTAAATCTATGTCTTTAGCTATTTTAGCTAGAAGAGCTTTGTGGCTTAAATCTTGGAATGCTGACATGACTTCTAAGTCCAGATTGCTATCTCTTTCTTTTCTAGGTAATAAGTTATTTGGTTCTCAGTTGGATTCAATAATTTCAACTGCCACTGGGGGGAAGGGAGTTTTTTGCCTCAGGATAAAAGACCTAAGGGTAAATCTAAAGCTTCTAACCGTTTTCGTTCCTTTCGACAAAATAAGGAACAGAAACCTAATCCTTCCCCCAAGGAATCTGTTTCCAATTGGAAGCCTTCCTCAAATTGGAATAAATCCAAGCCATTTAAGAGATCAAAGCAAGACCCCAAATCCGCATGAATGTGCGGCCCTCATTCCAGCTCAGCTGGTAGGGGGCAGATTAAGATTTTTCAAAGATGTTTGGACCAATTCGGTTCAAAATCAATGGATTCAGAGTATTGTCTCTACGGGGTACAGAATAGGATTCAGAGTAAGACCGCCTGTGAAAAGATTTTTTCTCTCATGACTTCCAGCAAACATAGTAAAGGCTCAGGCTTTCCTGAAGTGTGTTTCAGACCTGGAGTTATCAGGGGTAATCATGCCAGTTCCGTTTCAGGAACAGGGTCTGGGGTTTTATTCAAAATCTATTCATTGTCCCAAAGAAAGAAAATTCATTCAGACCAGTTCTGGATCTAAAAATCTTGAATCGTTATGTAAGAGTACCAACTTTCAAAATGGTGACTATAAGGACTATTTTGCCTTTTGTTCAGCAAGGGCATTATATGTCCACAATAGACTTACAGGATGCATATTTTCATATTCCGAATTATCCAGATCATTATCAGTTTCTGAGCTTCTCTTTTCTAGACAAGCATTACCAATTTGTCGCTCTTCCTTTTGGCCTAGCGACAGCCCAAGAATCTTTTCAAAGGTTCTCAGTGCCCTACTCTCTGTAATCAGAAAACGGTGTATTGCGGTGTTTCCTTATTTGGACGATATCTTGGTACTAGCTCAGTCTTTACATTCTACAGAATCCCACACGAATCAACTAGTGTTGTTTCTTCAAAGACATGGTTGGAGGATCAATTTACCAAAAAGTTCCTTGATTCCTCAGACAAGGATCACCTTTTTAGGTTTCCAGATAGATTCAGTGTCCATGACTCTGTCTCTAACAGACAAGAGACGATTAAAATTGGTTTCAGCTTGTCGGAACCTTACCTTCAGTCTCAATCATTCCCTTCAGTAGCTATGTGCATGGAAGTTTTAGGTCTCATGACTGCAGCATCGGACGCGATCCCCTTTGCTCGTTTTCATATGAGACCTCTCCAGCATTGTATGCTGAATCAATGGTCCAGGGATGATACAAGGATATCACAATTAATATCCTTAAATCCCAATGTTCGACACTCTCTGACGTGGTAGTTAAATCACCAGCATTTAGTTCAAGGAGCTTCCTTTGTTCGGCCAACCTGGACTGTGATCACTACAGACGCAAGTCTTTCAGGTTGGGGGGCTGTTTGGGGATCTCTGACAGCACAAGGGGTTTGGAAATCTCAAGAGGTGAGATTACCAATCAATATTTTGGAACTCTGCACTTTTCAGGGCTCTTCAGGTTTGGCCTCTGTTGAAGAGAGAACCGTTCATTTGCTTTCAGACAGACAATATCACAGCTGTGGCATATGTCAATAATAAGGGTGGGACTCACAGTCCCCTAGCTATGAAAGAAATATCTTGAATACTTTCCTGGGCGGAACACAGCTCTTGTCTAATTTCTGCGGTACATATCCCAGGTATAGACAATTGGGAAGAGGATTATCTCAGCCGTCAGACTTTACATCCGGGGGAGTGGTCCCTCCATCCAGATGTGTTTTCTCAGATTGATCAGATGTGGGGTCTTCCAGAAATAGATCTGATGGCTTCTCATCTAAACAAGAAACTTTCCAGGTACCTGTCCAGGTCCAGTGATCTTCAGGCGGAAGTAGTGGATGCGTTGCCACTTCCTTGGTGTTACCAACCTGCATATATTTTTCCTCCTCTAGTTCTTCTTCCAAGAGTGATCTCCAAAATCATCATGGAACAATCGTTTCTATTTCTGGTAGCTCCAGCATGGCCTCACAGGTTTTGGTATGCGGATCTTGTTCGGATGTCCAATTGTCAACCTTGACCTCTTCCTTTAAGGCCTTCTGTCTCAAGGTCCGTTTTTCCATCAGGATCTCAAATCATTAAATTTGAAGCTATGGAAATTGAACGCCTAATGCTTAGTCATAGAGGTTTCTCTGACTCAGTGATCAATACTATGTTACAGGCTCGTAAATCTGTTTCTAGAAAGATTTATTATCAAGTTTCGAAGACTTATATTTCTTGGTGTTCTTCTCATAAATTCTCTTGGCATTCTTTCAGAATTCCTAGAATTTTACAGTTTCTTCAGGATGGTTTGGATAAGGGTTTGTCTGCAAGTTCCTTGAAGGGACAAATCTCTGCTCTTTTTGTCTTATTTCACAGAAAGATTGCTAAGCTTCCTGATATTCACTGTTTTGTACAGGCTTTGGTTCGTATCAAGCCTGTTGTTAAATCAATCTCTCCTCCTTGGAGTCTTAATTTGGTTTTGAAGGCTTTACAGGCTCCTACATTTGAGCCTATGCATTCTTTGGATATTAAACTTCTTTCTTGGAAAGTGTTGTTCCTTTTGGCCATCTCTTCTGCTAGAAGAGTTTCTTAATTATCTGCTCTTTCTTGTGAATCTCCTTTTCTGATTTTTCAGCAGGATAAGGCGGTTTTGTGGACTTCATTTAAATTTTTACCTAAGGTTGTGAATTCTAACAACATTAACAGAGAAATTGTTGTCCCTTCCTTGTGTCCTAATCCTAAGAATTCTTTGGAGAAATACTTACATTCTTTGGATGTGGTAAGAGCTTTCAAATATTATGTTGAAGCTACTAAAGATTTCAGGAAGACTTCTAGTCTATTTGTTATCTTTTCTGGTTCTCAGAAAGGTCAGAAGGCTTCTGCCGTTTCCTTGGCTTCATGGTTAAAGCTTTTGATTCATCAAGCTTATTTGGAGTCGGGTCAAGCCTCGCCTCAAAGAATTACAGCTCATTCTACTAGATCATTCTCCAATTCGTGGGCTTTTAAGAATGAAGCTTCAGTTGATCAGAGATGCAAAGCAGCAACTTGGTCTTCTTTGCATACATTTACTAAATTCTACCGTTTTGCTGTATTCGCTTCTTCTGTAGCAGTTTTTGGTAGAAAAGTTTTTTAGGCAGCTGCTTCAGTTTGATTCTTCTGCTTATGTTTTAAGTTTTTTCTTATAACAAAAGTAGTGAAGCCCACAGGGGAAAAAGTCAATTGAAACAATTTTTAAGGTAAGAAAAAATAATCATTCAAATGCATTATCCCAAATAATGAAACTGACTGTCTGAAATAAGGAATACTGATCATCCTGAATCATGGCAAATATAAGTTTAAAGACATATATTTAGAACTTTATATATAAAGTGCCCAACCATAGCTTAGAGTGTCACAAAAAATAAGACTTACTTACCCCAGGACACTCATCTACATATAGTAGATAGCCAAACCAGTACTGAATCGAGAATCAGTAGAGGTAATGGTATATAAGAGTATATCGATCGATCTGAAAAGGGAGGTAAGAGATGAATCTCTACGACCGATAACAGAGAACCTATGAAAAAGATCCCGTAGAAGGAGACCATTGAATTCAAATAGGCAATACTCTCTTCACATCCCTCTGACATTCACTGCACTCTGAGAGGAAAACCGGGCTCCAGCCTGCTGCGAAGCGCATATCAACGTAGAATCTAGCACAAACTTACTTCACCACCTCCACGGGAGGCAAAGTTTGTAAAACTGAATTGTGGGTGTGGTGAGGGGTGTATTTATAGGCATTTTGAGGTTTGGGAAACTTTGCCCCTCCTGGTAGGAATGTATATCCCATACGTCACTAGCTCATGGACTCTTGCTAATAACATGAAAGAAATGTCACAGAAAAGATATAGTGCTGAGGAGGCGTATGCCATCCTTGCATCAGAGTCAGATGCCTATATGTCTGACTCAGACCCCAATTTTGACCCTGCCATATGCTCAAATACATCACTAGATGCAGTCTCAACTGATGGTGATGTATCTGTGGCTGCTAGGCCCCCTGCTAGCCCCCCTGCCAGAAGGAGGCGTGTTGCTGCCATTGCCGCTGAAGAGTGGGTAACGCCTCATCTCCAGGCCAGATATCCCACCCTTCACAGCAAATCCTGGCATAAATATAGATGTGGCAGGTTTTACCCCCAACAGTTTCTGGAAGTTTTTCTGGGCGATGATGTATTGGGGAACATTGTCACCCTAACTAATTTATATGCCTATCAGTTCCGTGCTGCAAAGCCTGGAACATATTTGGCAAAGCAGCAATGGGCCCCCATCAATGTGCCAGAATTAAAAAAATTCTGGGCATTGACTATGCTGATGGGCATCATAAAGAAACCCTCCATTCACTCCTACTGGAGCAGTAGCCCCATCTGTTCTACCCCCATTTTCTCCCAGACTATGTCGCGGAAGAGGTATGAAATGATTCTGCAATTCATGCACTTCAGCGACAACAGCCTGTGCCCCCCTAGGGAGCATCCCCAATTTGACAGGCTGTATAAAATCCGCCCCCTGATTACCCACTTTTCTGCCAGGTTTACAGAGGCTTATACACCTGGAAGGAATATATGTGTTGATGAATCCCTAATGAAGTATAAGGGAAGGCTGGGATTCAAGCAGTATATTCCTACCAAGTGCTCCCGGTATGGGGTAAAGGTGTATAAGCTCTGTGAGAGCGAGACTGGGTATACTCAGGCCTTCCGGGTGTATGAGGGAAAGGATAGCCACCTTGACCCTCCAGGTTGCCCAGAACATATGGGAACCACTGGCAAGATTGTCTGGGACCTGATATTACCCCTAATGAACAAAGGGTATCAGTTGTACTTGTACAATTTTTATACAAGTGTCCTTTTGTTCAAGCTACTGTATTGCATTTGATACAGTTGCTTGCGGTACAATTAAAAAGAACCGTGCAGGTTTCCCAGGACAACTTGTACGCACCTGGCTACGAAGGGGGGAGACCTCAGCTCTGCGCCAAGAGGAGCTGTTGGCATGATGTATATCTTCACACAAGAGAGGACGGTGGCGGTCTCTGTACGTGGCAGAGCTGAGATCATAAGGAAGCCAGTGTGCATCAAGTCTTATAACCGGCATATGGGTGGGGTTGATCTGGCAGATCAGCTGCTGCAGCCCTACCTAATTATGTGGAAGACAAAGGCCTGGTACAAAAAGGTTGCAATTTACCTAATGCAGATTGCAACCCACAACGCTTTTTTGTTGTTCAAAAAAGCAAAGCACGGAGTTAAAAATACTTTTTTACAGTTTCAGCTCCAAATCATTTCAGGGATTTTGTACCATGATGCACCTGCTCCCCAGGTGGTGATGGGAGAGAGCAGAGTTGGGGCTACCCATTTTATTTTTAAAATCCCCCTACTGCCGCAAAGCAGAAACCACAAAAATAATGCAGAGTCTGTACCAAGGGGGGACAGAGAAGAGACACCATATATCACTGTCCTGATTGCCCTGGACAGCCTGGACTCTGCATTGGGGACTGCTTCAACGGTACCATACAATGGTCAATTTTTTTTACTTTTACTGTGCCAGATTTTTACATTTCACTACTCTATTTTTTTTATAAAATTGGGCCTGTTTTTTTTTTTTTTTTTAACCAAAACACCTGTCAAACCTATGCAAGGGGGACATAGGTGTTCTCAGGGTGCCTTGCAGAAAACAACCTGAATTATGTTTTTGCAATAACTTACACCAGTCTCTCCTAAATCATAGTCAAAAAGCAATGTGTGTGTAAAAATTAAAATTGAAAAATTACGTCCATACACTTTCTCCAATGTTTGGGCTAAAATGGTTGCATCAAAGTCATCAAAGCACTCCTTATACCAGTGATTTTTAACCCTTTTTTGCCGTGGCACGCTTTTTTACATTAAAAAATCCTGTGGCACACCACCATCCCAAAATTTAAAAAAAATCACACATTGTAGCCTAATACAGCATATATAAATATATATATATATATACACATACACACAAACACACACATACTGTATGTATTGTGCTGTTATGCCATGCCTCCTACAAACTACCCCTGCACTGGGAGTAAAAAACAAGCAAAGTTTAAAAAATATGTCACACTGTTGTCAGTCTGCCGTGGCACACCTGAGGATCTCTCACGGCACACTAGTGTGCCACGGCACACTGGTTGAAAAACACTGCCTTATACAATACCTTGGGGTGTCAACTTTTCAAATATATGCACATTCATGAAAATCAAATAAATTGGGGTATGTTAAAAGACCCCCAAAAAAGACGATAGGCAAAGAAAATATGTTAAATGTGAAAAAAATAAACGCATGTCAGACATTTGTCATTGCACCCCCCAAACAAGCCAACAAACCTATGCATAGGTGGTATCACTGTACTCAGGAGATGTTGGTGACCACATATTGGGGTCTTCTTTGGCAGTAACACATAACAGGAGCTGTGAATACATGTCTAAAGTACAATGTGTGTGAAAAATAAAAAAATTAATGCCAAATAGTTTGACAAAGACTGGTGGTTGAATTAGTGCATGGAAAATGTTAAAATACCAGCATTTAAAATACCCTAGGATGTCTACTTTTCAAAAATATATGGTTTGATGGGGGTAAATTACATTGGCGGGCTTCAGAAATGTCTTAAATAGGACATGGGTGCATGGGATGTGAAAATTCCAAGTTGAAAAACTGGAATGTGCCCCCTAAAAATAAGGCCTTTTAGCCCCCAGAGAACCCGACACACCTATACATGGGTGGTATCACTGTACTCAGGAGATGTTGTTGAACACATATTGAGGTGTTTTTTGGCAGTAACACATAACAGGAACTGAGAATCATACATACAAATTTTTAAGCTAAGCTTAAAGATAGAGAAGTGCGCCCGTAAAGGCTAAAAGTATCACAACACCAATATAAAAATAACCATATATATTTAATAAAATACAATGTGAATACAAAGTAAAATGTGAATACAAAATAAAAAGGGACGTCTCCCTATACTGTAAATATAGACAAGTAAATGTAGACAAGTGAACTATAGCTATTAAAAGTGGAGTAAAGGGATAAAAGCAAATAAAAAGTTATTATTTTTAACGTTCATAAAGCTTTAGAGGAATAAGAGCTAAGCAATCTTGCACAGTTCCTGCTAGATTATTGCTAGATCATGGGTCTGATAATCGTGCACAGTGTCCTGTTTGTGCAGCGTGTGTATCTTACACAGGGCGGTAATAGTATGAAGGCAAGGAGGAACACTTGTAGGTAAACCACTTAGGCGCTTTATGAAATATAATAACCAGAGTTCATATACGGCATCTAGTTCATATATGGTGACAGTGTGCGGACAGCCCTTCAGGGATTAGTGTGTGGTACTTTACCGTATTCCGATGGTAAGTCTCGGTCAAATCTTGGACCGTTGTTGCATCAAGGATGCTTCAGATAAGAGCTGCAATGTCACTTCAACAAGCGACGCGTTTCGCCCTCCCTTGGGCTTTATCATCATGATAAAGCCCAAGCGAGGGCGAAACGCGTCGCTTGTTGAAGTGACATTGCAGCTCTTATCTGAAGCATCCTTGATACAGCATTCTTAACCCGGGTTAATCGACAAACTACTTCATTGGAAGTGAGGAAGAATTTGCATATTCTATCCTATGCTGTAAGCCCATAATATACCTCTAAGGGCCGAACACACATCTCTTTGGACAACAAAGTTACAAAGTGGAAATCCTTAAACAGCTGTTGGATTACGTGAAGCAACACTTCTTTGATTTTGAGAAGTGAGGTGTGAAGTCAGACGCCGTCCGACACGTGAGTAGGTTTGCAGAGAACAGCGTGGGAGAGCGGCTGCTACCCGCAACAACGGTCCAAGATTTGACCGAGACTTACCATCGGAGTACCACACACTAATCCCTGAAGGGCTGTCCGCACACTGTCACCATATATGAACTAGATGCCGTATATGAACTCTGGTTATTATATTTCATAAAGCGCCTAAGTGGTTTACCTACGAGTGTTCCTCCTTGCCTTCATACCATTACCGCCCTGTGTAAGATACACACGCTGCACAAACAGGACACTGTGCACAATTATCAGACCCATGATCTAGCAATAATCTAGCAGGAACTGTGCAAGATTGCTTGGCTCTTATTCCTCTAAAGCTTTATGAACGTTTAAAATAATAACTTTTTATTTGCTTTTATCCCTTTACTCCGCTTTTAATAGCTATAGTTCACTTGTCTACATTTACTTGTCTATATTTACAGTATAGGGAGACGTCCCTTTTTATTTTGTATTCACATTTTACTTTGTATTCACATTGTATTTTATTAAATATATATGGTTATTTTTATATTGGTGTTGTGATACTTTTAGCCTTTACGGGCGCACTTCTCTATCTTTAAGCTTAGCTTAAAAATTTGTATGTATGGTTCCTTGACACATAACAGGAATTGTGTCTTTAGATAAGTGTTTAGTACCCTCTCCTAGCGCATCTAATCTTTTAATTGTAAGGAACTGAGAATCCATGCCTAAAGTACAATGTGTGTGAAAAATAACAAAAAAATGACTACCCAAAAGTTTGACAAAGACTGGTGGTTAAATTAGTCCATGGAAAGTGTTAAAATACCACCATTTGAAATACCCTAGGGTGTCTACTTTTCAGAAATATATGGTTTGATGGGGGTAAATTTCATTGGCCAGCTTCAGAAATGTCCCAAATAGGACATGGGTGCATGACGACAGATATGAAAATTCCAAGTTGAAAAACTGGAATGCGCTTCCTAAAAATAAGGCCTTTTAGCCCCCAGAGAACCCGACACACATATACATAGGTGGTATCACTGTACTAAGGAGATGCTGCTGAAGACATATTGGGGTGTTATTTGGCAGTAACCCTTAACATTCTCAGTAAATGTATTCTTAAATTGCTATTTTGTCAAAAAATCAATTTATTTTTTTTCCAAACTTTGGCATAGATTGGTGGTAAAATGGTTGCATGAAAAAAGGCAAAATACCCTAAGTTTAATACCTTAGGTTGTATTCTTTTAAAAAATATATACATTTGAAGGGTTATTTAGGGATTCCTGACAGATATCGGTCTTACAATGTAACTATCGCTAATTTAGAAAAAAAATGGTTTTGAAATAGCAAAGTGCTACTTGTACTTATTGGCCTATAACTTGCAAAAAAAGCAAAGAACACGTAAACAGTGGGTATTTCTAAACTCAGGACAGAATTTAAAAACTATTTAGCATTATTATTTTATGGTGGTTGTAGATGTGTAAGAGATTTTGAGGGTCAAAGTTAGAAAAAGTGTGTTTTCCATTTTTTCCTCATATTTTATAAAAAAAATTATAGTAAATTATAAGATATGATAAAAATAATGGTATCTTTAGAAAGTCCATTTAATGGCGAGAAAAACGGTATACAATATGTGTGGGTACAGTAAATGAGTAAGAGGAAAATTACAGTTAAACACAAACATCACAGAAATGCAAAAGTAGCCTTGGTCCCAGATGGTTAACAAATTGAAAAGTGGTCTGTCACTAAGGGGTTAAAGATGTTTACAGTCCCGTTATTGTGCATACATTAGATTACTAATATATTAAAGTATTGAATGTCTGAGATGAGCTGAGTGCATTTTTTACACTCTGTTAGAACAAGTGCATAGGACTTTAAAATGCTGCATTTACTTACACATTAACTTCTTCGCTACCGGGAATTTCAGAGAAAACCTTGCTTAAATTAAGAGAGAATTTTTTAGCATTTTTGCTAAAATTAGGAGCCGGACCATTTTTGGTTCAGCACTATCCAGGGTGCTAAACCAAAAATGGGCCGGAAACTTGGCTTAGATTCCTGTTTTTTTCAAATAAAGATAGCAAGAGAACGAAGAAAAATTGATAATAGGAGTAAGAGATATTTGCTTAAAATTGCATGTTCTATCTGAATCATCAAAGAAAAACATAATTTATGCTTACCTGATAAATTCCTTTCTCCTGTAGTGTGATCAGTCCACGGGTCATCATTACTTCTGGGATATTAACTCCTCCCCAACAGGAAGTGCAAGAGGATCACCCAGCAGAGCTGCTATATAGCTCCTCCCCTCTACGTCACACCCAGTCATTCGACCAAGAACCAACGAGAAAGGAGAAGCTAAAGGGTGCAGTGGTGACTGGAGTATAATTTAAAAATTTAGACCTGCCATAAAAAACAGGGCGGGCCGTGGACTGATCACACTACAGGAGAAAGGAATTGATCAGGTAAGCATAAATTATGTTTTCTCCTGTTAAGTGTGATCAGTCCACGGGTCATCATTACTTCTGGGATACCAATACCAAAGCAAAAGTACACGGATGACGGGAGGGATAGGCAGGATCTTTATACAGAAGGAACCACTACCTGAAGAACCTTTCTCCCAAAAATAGCCTCCGAAGAAGCAAAAGTGTCAAATTTGTAAAATTTGGAAAAAGTATGAAGCGAAGACCAAGTTGCAGCCTTGCAAATCTGTTCAACAGAGGCCTCATTCTTAAAGGCCCAAGTGGAAGCCACAGCTCTAGTGGAATGAGCTGTAATTCTTTCAGGAGGCTGCTGTCCAGCAGTCTCATAGGCTAAACGTATTATGCTACGAAGCCAAAAAGAGAGAGAGGTAGCCGAAGCTTTTTGACCTCTCCTCTGACCAGAGTAAATGACAAACAGGGAAGATGTTTGTCGAAAATCTTTAGTTGCCTGTAAATAAAATTTTAGGGCACGAACTACATCTAGATTGTGCAGAAGTCGTTCCTTCTTTGAGGAAGGATTAGGATACAAGGATGGAACAACAATCTCCTGATTGATATTCCTGTTAGTGACTACCTTAGGTAAGAACCCAGGTTTAGTACGCAGAACTACCTTATCCGAGTGAAAAATCAGATAAGGAGAATCACAATGTAAGGCTGATAACTCAGAGACTCTTCGAGCCGAGGAAATAGCCATTAGGAATAGAACTTTCCAAGATAACAATTTTATATCAATGAATGAAGGGGTTCAAACGGAACGCCCTGTAAAACGTTAAGAACAAGGTTTAAACTCCATGGCGGAGCAACAGTTTTAAACACAGGCTTAATCCTGGCCAAAGCCTGACAAAAAGCCTGAACGTCTGGAACTTCTGACAGACGTTTGTGTAACAAAATGGACAGAGCTGAGATCTGTCCCTTTAAAGAACTAGCGGATAAACCCTTTTCTAAACCCTCTTGTAGAAAAGACAATATCCTAGGAATCCTAACCTTACTCCAAGAGTAACCTTTGGATTCGCACCAATACAGGTATTTACGCCATATTTTATGATAAATCTTTCTGGTAACAGGTTTCCTAGCCTGTATCAGGGTATCAATTACTGACTCAGAGAATCCACGCTTTGATAAAATCAAGCGTTCAATCTCCAGGCAGTCAGCTTCAGAGAAATTAGATTTTGATGTTTGAAAGGACCCTGAATCAGAAGGTTCTGTCTCAGAGGCAGAGACCAAGGTGGACAGGATGACATGTCCACTAGATCTGCATACCAAGTCCTGCGTGGCCATGCAGGCGCTATCAGAATCACTGATGCTCTCTCCTGTTTGATTCTGGCAATCAATCGAGGAAGCATCGGGAAGGGTGGAAACACATAAGCCACCCCGAAGGTCCAAGGTGCTGTCAAAGCATCTATCAGAACCGCTCCCGGATCCCTGGATCTGGACCCGTAACGAGGAAGCTTGGCGTTCTGTCGAGACGCCATGAGATCTATCTCTGGTTTGCCCCAACGTCGAAGTATTTGGGCAAAGACCTCCGGATGAAGTTCCCACTCCCCCGGATGAAAAGTCTGACGACTTAGGAAATCCGCCTCCCAGTTCTCCACTCCCGGGATGTGGATTGCTGACAGGTGGCAAGAGTGAGACTCTGCCCAGCGAATCATCTTTGATACTTCCATCATAGCTAGGGAGCTTCTTGTCCCTCCCTGATGGTTGATGTAAGCTACAGTCGTGATGTTGTCCGACTGAAACCTGATGAACCCCCGAGTTGTTAACTGGGGCCAAGCCAGAAGGGCATTGAGAACTGCTCTCAATTCCAGAATGTTTATTGGCAGGAGACTCTCCTCCTGAGTCCATGATCCCTGAGCCTTCAGGGAATTCCAGACAGCGCCCCAACCTAACAGGCTGGCGTCTGTTGTTACAATTGTCCAATTTGGCCTGCTGAATGGCATCCCCTTGGACAGATGTGGCCGAGAAAGCCACCACAGAAGAGAATTCCTGGTCTCTTGATCCAGATTCAGAGTGGGGGACAAGTCTGAGTAATCCCCATTCCACTGACTTAGCATGCACAATTGCAGCGGTCTGAGGTGTAGGCGTGCAAAGGGGACTATGTCCATTGCCGCTACCATTAAGCCGATCACCTCCATACATTGAGCCACTGACGGGTGTTGAATGGAATGAAGGGCACGGCAGGCGTTTTGAAGTTTTGTTAACCTGTCTTCTGTCAGGTAAATCTTCATTTCTACAGAATCTATAAGAGTCCCCAAGAAGGGAACTGTTGTGAGTGGAACGAGAGAACTCTTCTTTTCGTTTACCTTCCACCCATGCGATCTTAGAAATGCCAGTACAAACTCTGTATGAGACTTGGCAGTTTGAAAGCTTGAAGCTTGAATCAGAATGTCGTCTATGTATGGAGCTACCGAGATTCCTCGCGGTCTTAGTACCGCCAGAAGAGCCCCCAGAACCTTTGTGAAGATTCTTGGAGCCGTAGCCAACCCGAATGGAAGAGCTACAAACTGGTAATGCCTGTCTAGGAAGGCAAACCTTAGATACCGGAAATGATCTCTGTGAATCGGTATGTGAAGGTAGGCATCCTTTAAATCCACTGTGGTCATGTACTGCCCCTTTTGGATCATGGGTAGGATTGTCCGAATAGTTTCCATTTTGAACGATGGAACTCTTAGGAATTTGTTTAGGATCTTTAAATCCAAGATTGGTCTGAAGGTTCCTTCTTTCTTGGGAACCACAAACAGATTTGAGTAAAACCCCTGTCCGTGTTCCGACCGCGGAACCGGATGGATCACACCCATTAATAAAAGATCTTGTACACAGCGCCTCTTTCTTTATTTGGTTTGTTGACAACCTTGACAGATGGAATCTCCCTTTTGGGGGAGAGGATTTGAAGTCCAGAAGATATCCCTGAGATATGATCTCTAACGCCCAGGGATCCTGGACATCTCTTGCCCAAGCCTGGGCGAAGAGAGAAAGTCTGCCCCCCACTAGATCCGGTCCCGGATCGGGGGCCCTCAATTCATGCTGTCTTAGGGGCAGCAGCAGGTTTTCTGGCCTGCTTGCCCTTGTTCCAGGACTGGTTAGGTCTCCAGCCTTGTCTGTAGCGAGCAACAGCTCCTTCCTGTTTTGGTGCAGAGGAAGTTGATGCTGCTCCTGTCTTGAAATTACGAAAGGAACGAAAATTAGACTGTCTAGCCTTCGGCTTGGCTCTGTCTTGAGGCAGGGCGTGGCCTTTACCTCCTGTAATGTCAGCGATAATTTCCTTCAAACCGGGCCCGAATAAGGTCTGCCCTTTGAAAGGTATGTTGAGTAACTTAGATTTAGAAGTAACATCAGCTGACCAGGATTTTAGCCACAGTGCTCTGCGTGCCTGAATGGCGAATCCGGAATTCTTAGCCGTAAGTTTAGTTAAATGTACAACGGCATCTGAAACAAATGAATTAGCTAGCTTAATTGTTTTAAGCTTGTTTGAAATTTCCTCTATAGTTATTGAGTCAAGAGTCTCTTCCAGGGACTCGGACCAAAAGGCTGATGCGGCCGTGACAGACGCAATACATGCAAGAGGTTGTAATATAAAACCTTGTTGAACAAACATTTTCTTAAGGTAACCTTCTAATTTTTTATCCATTGGATCAGAAAAAGCACAGCTATCCTCCACCGGGATAGTGGTACGCTTAGCCAGAGTCGAAACCGCTCCCTCCACCTTAGGGATCGTCTGCCATAAGTCCCGTGTGGTGGCGTCTATTGGAAACATTTTTCTAAATACAGGAGGGGGGGAAAAGGGCACACCGGGCCTATCCCACTCCTTAGTAATTATCTCTGTAAGCCTCTTAGGTATAGGAAATACGTCAGTACTCGCCGGTACCGCATAGTATCTATCCAGCCTACATAATTTCTCTGGAATTGCAACGGTGTTACAATCATTCAGAGCCGCTAATACCTCCCCTAACAGTACGCGGAGGTTATCAAGCTTAAACTTAAAATTAGAAATGTCTGAATCCACTCTAATGGGATCAGAACCGTCACCTGCAGATTGAAGCTCTCCGTCCTCATGTTCCGCATACTGTGACCCAGTATCTGACATGGCCCTAGTATTATCAGCGCACTCTGTTCTCACCCCAGAGTGGTCCCGCTTCCCTCTAAGTTCTGGTAATTTTGACAAAACCTCAGTCATAACATTAGCCATGTCCTGCAATGTGATTTGTAATGGCCGCCCTGAAGTACTCGGCGCTACAATATCACGCACCCCCCGAGCGGGAGATGCAGGTACTGACACGTGAGGGGAGTTAGACGGCATAACTTTCCTCTCGTTGTCTGGTGAAAGCTGTTCAATTTGTACAGATTGACTTTTATTTAAAGTAGCATCAATACAATTAGTACATAAATTTCTATTGGGCTCCACTTTGGCTTTAGCACATATAGCACAGAGATATTCCTCTGAGTCAGACATTCACTTTTATAAATAGTATGCAAAAAAACGCACTGTGCCTATAAGAAGCACAGAAGGATATGACAGTTGAGTACAATAAAACAAATAATTTTATGAAAAACAAACTTTTTTCTCAGTAAAAATACTATCTTAGCAAAGGATTGCTCCCATTAGTAATGGATAACTAGCCCTTTAATAGCCGAAAAAAAGTACAGAATGTAACGTTTTTTATCACAGTCAAGCACAATCTCACAGGTCTGCTGTGAGTGATTACCTCCCTCAAAATAACTTTTGAAGACCCCTGAGCTCTGTAGAGACGAACCGGATCATGCAGGGAAGAAAAACAGACTTGTGACTGAATTTCTAATGCGTAGTAAAAGCGCCAAATTCAGCCCCTACCCCTCACACACAACAGTGAGGGAGATCAGTAAACTGTCATAAATCCAACAAAATGCCCGCCAAGTGGATAAAACTAATGCCCAAATAAGTTTTCACCCAGTACCTCAGAAATATAAACGATTTTACAAGCCAGCAAAAACGTTTCACATCAATAAATGTATTTGTCATAAAAAGCCTGCTGCAAGCCGTTTTAACTGCAAAATAGGCTAAAGTTTTATGTAGACAGTATTATTTCAGTGAAATGCCATTCCCCAGAATACTGAAGTGAAAATATACATACATGACAGCCTGATACCAGTTACTACTACTGCATTTAAGGCTGAACTTACTTTATATAGGTATTTGCAGTATTTTCTAGTCAATTCCATTCTCAGAAAATAATATGCTGCTACATACCTCTTTGCAGGTGAACCTGCCCGCTGTCCCCTGATCTGAAGTTTACCTCACTCCTCAGATGGCCGAGAACAGCAACATGATCTTAACTACTCCGGTTAAAATCATACAGAAAAAACTCAGGTAGATTCTTCTTCAAATTCTCCCTGAGAAGGAACAACACACTCCGGTGCTGTTTTAAAATAACAAACTTTTGATTGAAGTTATAAAAACTAAGTAAAATCACCACAGTCCTCTCACACATCCTATCTATTAGTTGGGTGCAAGAGAATGACTGGGTGTGACGTAGAGGGGAGGAGCTATATAGCAGCTCTGCTGGGTGATCCTCTTGCACTTCCTGTTGGGGAGGAGTTAATATCCCAGAAGTAATGATGACCCGTGGACTGATCACACTTAACAGGAGAAAAAAACATACATATACACACACATACATATATATATATATATATATATACACACACATATACACACACACATATATTTTAGTAAACAACCCAATGTATTGATCTAGGCCCATTTTAGTATATTTCATGCAACAGTTTCGATTATATTACAAAAAAAAATTGCTAACTTTTTCCACAAACGTTGTGTTTCTGACTGAAATTATTTACATACTATTTGTGCAGTCATAACACAAATGGTTGTAAAGGCTTTGTTTAGAAAGACCAGACATGCATGGATTTGCTATTGTTTTTCAAGCTGTTCACCACACTTCTGAAACTCCAAAACAATTTTTACATTTAATTCTGCTATCTAATTTGCTTCATTCTCTTGGTATCATTTGTTGAAAAGTATACCTAGATAGGCTCAGGTGGCAGAAGGGCACTACTGGGAGTTAGTTGCTGATTGGCGGTTGCACATAAATGCCTTGTCATTGGCACACCCAATGTGCTCAACTAGCTTCCAGTAGTGTATTGCTTCTCATTCAACAAAGTATACTAAGAGAATAAAGCAAATTTTATAATATAAAATTGAAAAGTTGTTTACATTTGCATGGTCTGTAGCTTTAATAAAATAAAGATTCCCGCTCCTCAAACACTGCTTTTTTATGTGCAGCTAGTCACTTTAATAACGTTCTGTTTCTCTGGACATTTGTGTGTGCAAAACATTCGTTTTAGAAAACCAGACTGGAGGCTATGCACTTGCAGTTCCCTGGAGAGCTCATCAGAGCCTTAAAAAAAAAAGTTTCTGCTGAATATTCACACGTTGCCTGGAAGTGGATAAGTCCGATGGAAAAGAAAATCTCAAAGAGCAATAAACCAGCTGACAAAATGTGACATGTCCTCCATATGAAGTGACAGAGAGGTAAATCTGAGGCACAGGAAGACCTAGGAACAAGAGCATGTGGGAGATATGCAAGAAATGACTAATCGTGCGCATACGCCATGTGCCAAACAGATTCCATGTTAAGTCTGATGATTAATCAGAATTCAATAGCTTTTTTTCATCTGCCAACATCAACACACTCCCACTTTGACTGAAAATACATTACAAATCATTATTCTATGCATCAGCCTACTCAGCAATACAAAGCCGAATGAATATGGGCAAATATGATCCGGTGCTGGAAGAGAAGCATTTGATGTTAAAGGGACATGAAACCCAGTGCTTTTTCTTTCATAATACAGATAGAGAATACAGTTTAAAAAAAAAAAAATCCAATTTATTTCTGTTATCAAATGTAACTTTGTTCCCTTGGTATCCTTTTTTTATATACAGGTAGGTAGATTCAGGAGCATGAACATGTCTGGACTTTGGAGTACTGCATGGCAGCGGTTTAATTATAAGTAAACTTGATAATTAGAAGAAACATTTTTAAACTTGTATCCGCTATATGAAGAAAGAAAGAAAGAAAGAAAGAAAGAAAGAAAGAAAGAAAGAAAGAAAGAAAGAAAGGGTTTCATATCCCTTTAAGGAAGGGCTAGAGCTTGCCCACCATACTAAAATTGCAATATGCCAAAAAAAACACATGGGTAAAAAAATGTTTTAGACTAATATTAAAAAATATAACAAAGTAAGTTTGAAATACAGTTACTGTATTTCCTATTTTTTAAAACACTCATCCATGATCATCATTATTCTATAGCAGTAGCTATATTTCAAGGGGATATCTATCCAAGACTGCTCATCAAATGCTTCATGTACAAAACAGTAAATATCACCTTGTGGAACAGAACAAACAATTGATTAAACCATACAATAGTTTCTTAAGGTCAATGCAACTCAAGCAGAGGGCAAATCTTCAAAAGTGCACAGCTTTCTTCAAAATATTGATGCATTTTACTAAGAGATTTATATTTATAAACCAATGATGTCCATATAAATTCAGGATTTTAATGCATCAACCAGTCAAGGATTATAATATCCCTCGACCTGATTATCAATTTAACTGATTAGGCATGGCCGACAAACTTTCAAGCAAAAAAATAATAATCAATAAATCCTGGAACACTGAAGTCCTAGAATCCTGGAACTGGTTACCTCTGATGTGCACTAACTCAGGACAGACCTGGCTAATTGGAACTGCAGTCTAGAATATATATATATATATATATATATATATATATATATATATATATATATATATATATATATATATATATATATATACATACACAGTGGGACCTCGGTTAACGAGCGCCTCGGTAAACGAAAAATCGGTTTACGAATTAAAATTTCTGAGAAAAAAATGCCTCGGTTTACGAATTTTTCCCGCAATACGAAAAAAAAGTGTCCTGGTTTATAGATCCGCCCCCCCTGCCCCATGCGTGATTTGGAGCCATGGGCAGCAGGTTTTGGAGCCTTTTTGGTGCATCTCAAGAAGTGGAAAGGTAGGGAGCTGAGCTTGGTTGTTTGCATGCCTTTTACTGTGTGTTCTGCATTCTGGGGGTGATTTCCATGCCAGCTCATGTGCTGTGCATGCCTGTTACAGCTCATCTGCTGTGCATGGCTGTTACAGCTCATCTGCTGTGCATCCCTGTTACAGCTCATCTGCTGTGCATGCCTTTTAGTGTGGTTTCCATGCCAGCTCATGTGCTGTGCATGCCTTTTTTGCATTGTGGGGTTGTTTTCCATGCCAGCTCATGTGGGTGTAAAGCATTTTTAATTTTTTTTGCATACTTAGGGACGGTGGTGTCATGGCACCCAAGAAAGCAGCGGAAGCTGGGAAGAGGAAGGAGGAGATGATTCTGCTTGAGGACAAGAAGGAAATCATCAGGAAGCATGAAGGAGGAATGCGATTGACTGACCTTGCCAAAGAGTATGGAAGGAGTGCATCCACAATCGGTACAATCCTAAAAATGAAAGAGAAGATTACTGGGAGAGATGCAGCCAAGGGAGTCACCCGGGTCTCCAAGCAACGGCCACCTGTTCTGGAGGAGGTCGAGAAGTTGCTCCTGCTCTGGATTGAACAGAAGCAGCGTGCAGGGGACTCAGTGACCAAGGCGATCATCTGCGAAAAAGCCAAGGCCTTGCATGCTGACCTCCTCAAACAACAGCCAGGAACGTCAGCAGATGCAGAAGGCTTCAAGGCCAGCAGGGGGTGGTTCGAAAGGTTCAAGAACAGATCTGGCATCCACAGTGTGGTCAGGCATGGAGAGGCTGCAAGTTCCGATGTTGCTGCAGCTGAAGATTTTGCTACGGAGTTCCTGGAGGTCAAAGTTTCAGAGGGCTACCTTCCTCAGCAGGTCTTCAACTGCGACGAGACTGGACTCTTCTGGAAGAGGATGCCAAAGCGTACCTTCATCACAGAACAGGAGACCTCATTACCTGGCCACAAGCCGATGAAGGACCGTCTTACCCTCCTGTTCTGCGCCAACGCCAGTGGGGACCTTAAGATCAAGCCCCTGCTCGTCTACCATTCAGAGACCCCACAGGCCTTCAAGAAACACAAGGTGAACAAGGAGCAGTTGAGCGTTTTGTGGCAGTCTAACCCAAAGGCTTGGGTCACACGCCTCTTGTTTGTGAAGTGGGTCAATGCGGTTTTTGGTCCTGCTGTGAAGAAGTACCTTGTGGACAATAACCTGCCACTCAAGGCCATGCTGCTCATGGACAATACTCCTGCCCATCCTCCAGGCCTCGAGGAAGACTTGCTGGAGGACTTTAATTTCATCAAGGTCATGTTCCTTCCGCCTAACACCACCCCACTACTCCAGCCAATGGACCAGCAGGTCATCTACAATTTTAAAAAAATCTACACAAGGGAGCTTTTCCAGCGATGCTTTGAGATGACAGATCGCTCAAGCCTCACCCTCCATGAATTTTGGAGAGAGCATTTTGACATTGTGAGCTGTCTGCAGATTATCACCATTGCCTGGGCCGGGGTCAGCCAGACAAACCTAAATTCTGCTTGGCGCAACCTTTGGCCAGACTGTGTTGTAAAACCTGCCTCCAGTGCTTCTGCACCTGCACCAGAGTCAACAGTGTTGGAGGAAATTGTTTCCTTGGGGAGGACCATGGGCCTGGAGGTGACTGAGGAGGATGTCTACGAGCTGGTGGAGGAACACAACCGTGACCTAACCACCAAGGAACTGGTGGAATTGCAGAAGGAGTCGATGGAGGAGCAGATCGCATTTGAGGAGGAGGAAGAAATGAGTGAAGAACAGCTCTCTTCCACGGAACTCAAGGAGGCATGCCAAATGTGGGTAAACCTACAGACTTTTGTACAGCAGCACCACCCAGATAAGGCTCTAGCCCACAGACTTGTGAGCAGTTTTGACACAGACATCATGTCCCCTTTCCGAGGGATGCTTAAAAGGCGCCAGAGGCAGCAGACAATGGAAAGGTTCCTACAAAAACAGCCTAGACATGAAGAAGAACCTGCTTGAGTTAGTGTTGCCCAATTGCCCTCGTCGTCCTCATCTTCCAAACAGTGTTGAAATTGTTTTGCTATTTTCCATGTTTTCCCTGTTGACGTGTTATTTATGTACAGTTAAAGTGCCATGTTACCAACAGTCTGCCATGTTTTAAAAGTTGATGTGTGATGTTTTAAAACAAAGTTGGATGTTTGAAATGTTATTGCTTGATTAATCATGTCCCTGTACAGTATTTATGCCTTTAAAGTGCACTTTATAAAGAGTTTTGAACAGATAAAATACTGTATTTGACTTTTTTTTCTCACCTCCGGAACACATTAATTGGTTTTCAATGCATTCCTATGGGAAACCGTGTTTCGGTTTACGAATTTTTTCGAAATACGAAACGTCCCGGAGAACGGATTAAATTCATATATATATATATACACAGACACAATATATATATATATATATATACACACACACACACACACACATATATAGAAACACACATATATATATATATATATATATATATATATATATATATATATATATATATATATATATATATATAGACGAGCAAAGTGCACTCCAAATTCAAACAATCAGCAGCTTTGGGTGCTAGCAAAAATGGGATATATCAAAAAACAAGAAGCACTCCAGAAGACTTTCAAATGATGTCACCTTTAATTAGTGAACGTTTTCGGGCAATAAACTGCCCGTCCTCAAACTTACAAGGTTACCGAAACTTACCACCCAGCTGTGTTATGTACCGCCACCAGAGAAAAGTGCCCCACGCTCTCCGCGGTTGATGCGCCGCCCCTGACGAGTGACGTCATCGCCCGCGGCAACGTGAGAGGACTAGAAAGGGCAAAACAGAACAACAGGCAAAATATTATACAAAATATTATACAGGCATATAATAAGCCCTCAACCTAAATACAACGCCTATAAGATAAGCATATCAAATAAGTAAATGCTACAATACTGGCTAGAACAGGGAATAGGTTATATAGCAAAATATAAATGTACGGTTGTCATAGCAACCAGTAAACAATAGACGCCATATATGGCAAGTCATAAAATATGTCAGTCAAATTTATAATATAGACAAAAATAACACTGCACATCCAAATAAGTGGCTCCACAAAACAGAAAACCAACCAAAATTAGGTATAGCATATGCACCAAAGAACTGAAGAGTGGAGACACGTACAGGATAAACAGAACAAAATGAGTAAATTAAGCTAATGATATTACAGTAATTGGAATGGACCATGGCTCACAAAAAATGAAATAAAAAATAATCAGCAGTAATATGAATGACCATGGACTCCCCCTGAAGTATGGAAGAACACCATATTTCAAAAAATTTTCAAAAATTTTCAAAAAAATTCAAAAAATGTATCAGATAATGGACCGGGATCATAGGAACACCTGCCAATCTAGTTGTGTATTCAGCCCATAAGGCACAAGAGTGTTCAACTCGAATGTCCATTTGGCTTCTTTTTGGAGAAGCAGTCGATTCCTATCGCCTCCTCTTGACAACGGTGGCACATGGTCTATAATTGTATATTTAAGGTCCTTGACACTGTGTTTTTGTTCCAAAAAGTGTCTGGCCACTGGTTGCTCCGATGTGCCTTTTTTAAGCGCCGTTTTGATAGCAGAACGATGGTTTGCCAAACGTGTACGCAAATCATCGCAGGTCTTTCCTACGTAATACAGTCCACAAATACAGTGTAAAAGATACACTATATGTGTGGTAGTGCACGTCAGGCGAAATTTATGTTTATAAATTTAGCGTTTTTGTGGATGGGTAAAACTCGGTCCAGTGATTAGACCCCCACATGCTGTGCAGCCAAGGCATCGAACGACCCCTGCTTTTTTAATATCCAACCATGTTGAAGATTTATAACTTTGTATCGGGTCAGTTTTGATTAGCAAGTCCCGCAGTGACCTGCACCTCCTATAACCCACTCTTGGTGGTTCAGCTTTATGTAAAGGTAACGATCTGTCCGTATTAATGATCTCCCAATGCTTGTTGAGTATATCTTTTAAGGGGCCTTTGTCACCTGTGAAGGTTGTGATGAATGTCATCCTTTTATCCTCCTTTTTAGGTACTAAATCTCTGGCCTGGCAGACCTGAGCCCGCTGTTCATTCAATAGTTTGTCAGGATAACTCCTTACTTCAAAGCGTTGCACCATCTCAGTGAGTTGTTCTTCCCTTTTATCCATTTCAGAGTTATTCCTCACCACTCGAAGTAATTGAGATTTAGGCAATGCTTTCTTCAATGCGGGAGGATGGCAACTGGTATAATGTAGTAAGGAGTTTCTGTCGGTCTCCTTTCTATACAGAGTTGACTGAATCCTACCAAAGCTTGTATATAGTCTCACATCCAGAAAGTCAATTTGTAGTTTGCTTGATGTCATTTTAAACTTCAGAGCCGTATTCGCCCCATTAAGTTCTTGAAACTAATTCTCCAGGCTAGCTGACGTTCCAGACCAGATCAAAAACAGGTCATCTATATATCGCTTAAAAAAGCGAATATTATTGACCTTAAACAATTCTGTCCCAAACTCCTCGAAATGGGCCATAAACAAATTGGCGTAAGATGGGGCCATATTTGACCCCATCGCCGTCCCCTTCAACTGTAAATAGAAGGATTGTTCAAAGCGGAAATAGTTGGTGGTCTGGTCAGGCAAAATTCCAATAATTGTAGGATTATCTCAGGAGGTGGTCCAATATATGGATATCTGCAGAGATGAAATAGGACAGCAAGTAACCCCTCGTCATGAGGGATTACAGTATATAGACTAGTCACATCCAGTGTGACTAGCCATGTATCCTCATCTATATCTTCAAATTGTTTCAGCATCTCCAGAAGTGCCATTGAATCCCTCAGGTATGACGGTGTATTGTATACCAAAGGTTGTAAAAATCTGTCAACTAGGGTAGCAATGAGCTGCTGTATTGACCCTATTGAAGATACAATGGGTCTTCCGGGGGGAGGTGAGATCCCCTTATGTATTTTAGGGAGGGTGTATAGAACCGGGGTTCTGGGATGTGGTACCACCAAATACAAGTAAGTGTCCTTATCAATAAAACCCTGATCATATATCAATTTGATATATACATCCAGCTGTTTCTTAAATGCCTGTGTAGGGTCGTGTGGTAGCGGTCTATATGTACTTGTATCCACAAGCTGAGATATGATCTCCATCCTGTAATCGCTATATATTTTAGAATGACCACTGCCCCACCTTTGTCAGCTTCACGTATAATATTTTGTATAATATTTTGCCTGTTGTTCTGTTTTGCCCTTTCTAGTCCTCTCACGTTGCCGCGGGCGAAGACGTCACTCGTCAGGGGCGGCGCATCAACCGCGGAGAGCGTGGGGCACTTTTCTCTGGTGGCGGTACATAACACAGCTGGGTGGTAAGTTTCGGTAACCTTGTAAGTTTGAGGACGGGCAGTTTATTGCCCGAAAACGTTCACTAATTAAAGGTGACATCATTTGAAAGTCTTCTGGAGTGCTTCTTGTTTTTTGATATATATATATATATATATATATATATATATATATATATATACACATATACATATATATATATATATATACATATACATATATATATATATATACATATACACATACATATACACACACACACACACAATATAATAAGCAAATAAAGGTTCAATTTCTATTTCAAAGCTGCAGGGCCTAAAAAGGGTCCAGATCAACCAAGCAAATTTGTAGGTGCGGTTGGTTACAACCAGCAGTGGAAGTGGGTGTCTTGGGGACTAAACAAGGGTGCCAGGGCTTAATTTTAAGGAGGAAGTGGTTCCCTGGTACCTGTGTTTGTCAAACCCTTGCTCTAAAAACTTGCCATTCTCAATATATTACCTAAACAAGATGTTGTACTGCATGAAATATAAAAGGACATGAAACCCAATAGCTTTCTTTTGCGACTCAGATAGACCAGGGGTGCCCACACTTTTTCGTGTTGGGATCTACTTTTCAAATGACCAGCTCAACGAGATCTACACACTAAAAAGGGGTCAGCTCCTAAGCTTACATTCCTGCTTTTTCAAACATAGATACCAAGAAAATGAAGAAAAATGGATAATAGGAGTAAATTAGAAAGTTGTTTAAAATTGCATGTTCTATATCTGAATCATTGAAAAAAAAAATGTGTTTCATATCTCTTTAAGGTTGCATGATTTAGCAACACATGGATGTGCAAAAGCATAAAGATACAACAGATTTATTTTTTCTATCTATTGACGCTTACACTCCTAACTATACTATACCGCCATATCCATTGGGAGAGTACTCACTCAACCATAAAATCATCTACATTGATTGATTAAAATCGATGTCCCTCAAGATCCAATCCTGTAGCACTTTTTGTGTCCGACCATCAAACTGTTTAATGACCTGTCCCTTCACACACTGTGGTAGATAAAGTAGTATCCCTAGCAACTCACGCCCCAGTGTTGAGATTGTGTAACTTGACCACATCATTTTGATTACATCGGCCGCGATCGACCAGCAGCGCCTTCGGGATCTACCGGTAGATCCCTATCTACCTATTGGGCACCCCTGAGATAGACAATACCATTTTAATAAATTTTCTTCTTTAATTGAATTTGCTCCATTCTCTGGTATCCTGTGTTAAAACAGCAGCAATGCGCTACTATGTGCTAGAGCAGGGCTCGACAAACCCAGGAGACTGGGAGTCACTAGCTCCTATAATTTTACCCCTGGCTCCTAATTTGTGGGGTTATTCTCCATATATATATATTTACAAATACCACTGTCTGGCTCCAAAAAGTGTGCCTGGCTCCTAAATATTCTTACTGGCTCCGACATTTTAAACAGATTTGTTGGCCCCTGAGCTAGAAGCATACATGCGCAGCCAGCTAGTCCCCAGTAGTGCATTGCTGCTTCTGAGCCTACCTAGGTACATTTTCCAACAAAGGACATAAAGAGAAGAAACTAATTAGATGACAAAAGTACATTGGAAAGTTGTTTAAAATTGCATTCTCTAGCTATATCATTCAAAGGGTCAGTCTAGTCAAAGCTAAATTTTTACGATTCAAATAGGGCATGCTATTTTAAACAACTTTCCAATTTACATTTATAATCAAATTTGCTTTGTTCTCTTGGTATTCTTTGCTGAAAGCTCTCTTATCTCCAGCATTTTGACAGTTTTAACAGCTAGATACTGCTAGATCATATGTGCCATATAGATGACATTGTGCTCCCCCCAACTGTCCCAACAGTCACGATTTTAGGGGTTTGTCCCGCTGTCCCGGGTTGCTTGCCATCTGTCCCGCATTGCCCCATGCATTTTTTTTTTTTATTTATTTTATTTTTAATTCTATTGTGCCCATACTCAGAAGCAGCTGGCTTTTCTCTCCCAGGGTTAGATACCTGTAAGATTCCCTGTGGAAAAGGAATGGTGTGTGGTTTAAGCAGGAATAAGAAGGCTGTATACCCTCTGACCTCAGGTAATGGTGACCTCTAACCTCTGGTAGTGATGACGTCTAACCCCTGGTGATAGCACTGCTCATCGTATAAAACTGAAGGCATGCTAGTATTAACACCAGGGCTAACGAACAGTGGCTGCCTCAGGCTGCCAGCTAATATGCTTGCCAACCCCAGGACCTCATAAAATGAATTACAGATACCCATATATGATGTAGTGTGTGTGTGTATGTATAAGTGTGGTGTCTGTGCAGGCACAAATTAGCAGCAGCTCCCATTAGCGTATGATATGTGCGTATTCATTTTTAAACAAGGGATACTAAGAGAACGAAGCACATTTGAAAATAGAAGTGAATTTAAAAGTGTCTTAAAATGACACGCTCTGTCTGAATCATGCAAGTTTAATTTTGACTTTCCTATCCCTTTAAATTAACTAAATGGCTCTGAAAAGAGCCTTTGGGTCTCAAAAAAATTACTAAAACAAAAAAGAACCCCTAACAAAATGCACAAAGAGCAAAAAAGTGTTTTTGTGCAAGAATAAAGGATTGTATATCTAGCGCCTGTGTTATATGCTCCGGCTTTGTTGACCTCTAGCTATCAACTAAGAACTCAAAAATAAAAATTAAATGGATATAGCCCGAGCGCCTCACCTTGATGTGGGCTAGGATGTGAAAATCAATATTATGTAATAAATGTATTGATGTATTTATTAGATAACAGTTAGTAGACAATTTAAAATTTTGACAATTAAAACATTGGTAATTAAAACAGCCTAAAACAATAAAACAATGGGCAATTGCACATATATATGGAATATTCAGTTACATTAACATGGATCCATGTATATCAGCAATGTTATGTTTACATACAAAATAGCTGGTGATGACAGTTGACAATGCTTAGTATAAGGAGAGAGAATAGTGCTAAAGGAGCACTACACCACCGTCTTAGTTCTCAAACTGCTGTGGGGTCTCAGCAGTAGTGCTGTGAAAAATCACAAAATGTTTGAGTGTAGTTTATAAATCCCAGGGTGAGTAAACCGTTTGGTGTAGAATTTCCAAGATGTGTAATTAAGTAGAATCCAATAATATTATATTATAGATGATTCCTCATAGGTGGTAGTTTACATAAAAAATATAGTGGTGTGAGTGATGAAACTCAAAAATGGGGTGAAAAAATAGGTTGAAAAAAGTTAAAAAATGAAAAAATGTGGAAGTAGAAAAATGATGAATAAGGATAAACATTTTCAACCAAGGATAGGAGAGTGAAAATTTTAAAAATAAAAATAAAAATGAAAATTGGTCCGTGCGTACAATTTAAAAATACCAAAAATATCAATACTGGGAAAAAAGGGAGAAAAATTATACTGTGGTTAGGCAAAAAATGCCTGATCTTGAAAAAGGCCTTTGAGAGGCAGAAACGCGTTGGCTAAGCATCTGGTAAACCTTATTCCTACACCTAAATCTTAACTTGAGCATACTACACTATATTGATTATCTTTCACAGATAAATCCAGCTAGGAGCAGATCATCCACTAGACACTCTGGATTTCCACTTGTGGTTGAAGCACTACCCTGCAAAATCCCCAACATTGGGATTCTGAGAGACACAAACTTTCAGCACTCAGGTCCTAACGTTGCATCTATGCACTTTGGCATTTTTTTCCTAACCCCAATATAATTTTTCTCCCTTTTTTCCCCAGTATTGGTATTTTTGGTACTTTTAAATTATACGCACGGACCAATTTTCATTTTTAAATTTTTCACTCTCCTATCTTTGGTTAAAGATTTTTATCCTTATTCATCATTGTTCTACTTCCACATTTTTTCATTTTTTTACTTTTTTTCAACCTATTTTTTCACCCCATTTTTGAGTTTCATCACTCACACCACTATATTTTTTATCTAAACTACTCACCCTGGGATTATAAACTACACTCAACTGATAGAAATATTTTGTGACTTTTCACAGCACTACTGCTGATACCCCACAGGGTGCTCAGTGCTACATTTGAGAACTAAGAAGGTGGTGTAGTGCTGCTTTAGTAGTATTCTCTCTCCTTATACTAAGCATTGTCAACTGTCATCACTTACCAGCTATCTTGTATGTAAACATAACATTGCTGATATAAATGGATCCATGTTAATGTAACTGTTTGAATATTCCACATTGTTTTATTGTTTTAGACTGTTTTAATTACCAATGTTTTAATTGTCAAAATTTTAAATCGTCTACTAACTGTTATCTAATAAATACATCAATACATTTATTACATAATATTGATTTTCACATCCTAGCCCACATCAAGGTGAGGCGCTCGGGCTATATCCATTTAATTTTTGCTTTTGTGCAAGAGCCAGTGATTTATAGTGATCACTGGCTCACAATTTTTTACAAAAATTCATTTAAACTAGCTAAATGGCTCTGAAAAGAGCCTTTGAGTCTCACAAAAAATACAAAAAAATATTAACCCCTAAAAAATGCACAGAGAGCAAAAAAAGTGCTGATCTGCTATTGCCAGTGATTTATAGTAATCACTGGCAAGCAAGGGGTTAATGGCTCTGAAAAGAACCTTTGGGTCTCACAATATTTAACAAATATATGAAATAAATTGCTCTCTCCTAAACACAGATCTATCTCTCTCTCCCCCACAAAAACGCAAGTGAGGAATGGGAGGGAGTTCCACACTGGTCAGAGTCAATATTTACAAATATTGACATGATCAGACAAATGAAATATTTTATTATAATTTTTTTTTTTATTGTGGCAAGTTCATATTGGATGACCCTAGCTTGCCCCTATGATGAGGCAGGCTAGGGATACTCCCAGAAGCCCCATGATGCACTGGGCATCACCGAATTTGAAGCCACATGGGGGAGAGGGGGAAGGTGGCTATATGGGGCTATTTTTATTAAAACAACATATATATATTTTTTTATTATTAATATTATTTCTATAATATGTTATTTTACTAAGTGCCTCGACCCACACTTAGAGCATCAGAAGCATGCCCAATGGTTTCATATGCTCTGCCTGACTGCTGGGCTCCACGTGGAGTGAAAACCAGAAGTGATCGCTCTGGGGGAGCGATCAAAACGGAGCCCAGCAGTCAGGAAAAGTATTGCAGGATGCTTTAACATCGAAGCATCGCTGCAATACTGTTTGAGCGGCTGGAAGCGATTTTGATCGCTTCCACAGCTCAGATTACCGAGGAAGTGTCAGGCGCGTCCTTGGTCGCCAAGGGGTTAAAGGTATAGTAAACCCCAAAAAATTATCTTATGATTCAGATAGAACATAACATTTTAAACAACTTTCCAATTTACTTCCATTATCAAATTTGCTTCATTCTCTTGTTATCCATTGCTGAAGTAACAGCATTGCACTACTTGCGGCTAGCTGAACACATCTAGTTAGCCATTCACAAGAAACACGTGTGCATGCACCCTATTAGCAGCAGCTCCCACTGGTATATGATATGTGCATATTCTTTTTCAACAAGGGATACTTAGAGAACGAAGCACATTTAAAAATAGAAGTGAATTTAAAAAAGTGTCTTAAAATTACTTGCTTTGTCTGAATCATGCAAGTTTAATTTTGACTTTCCTATCCCTTTAATGGAGAATGCAGAAAGCAGTTTTTAAGAATCTATTATTAAATGTCCAATTAAGATAAAAAATAATTTAGAACTGGGGGCGTGTCCAAGAAGCAACTGTGAATGGTCGTACTTTCTTAGTGCTCCTGCCGATTGCCTTGTAACCAACCGGTGTAGGGCAACTTTTACAGCGACTAACCTTATAAAAAGATTGGCACTACTGATACAGTGATCTGTGGGATGAAAATTGGTTGGCTCCCTGTACTTTTGACGCTGGAACACAAGAACGGACAGTTAAAGCCTGGAGCGGCGGCTCAGGACAGGCAGCGCTTCCCCCCTTGGTTTTCCGAGGGTAATTGTCAGGACTGGAGACATTAACATTTCAATCTCTCACTCCATCTCAGCTTTACTGAACAAAAAAACAAAAAGGATTTTTTGGAGAAAAGAAATTAGGAAACGGCAAAGAACTTTCATACTGCGTAGCAAATATGGCAGCCATGATGGAACCTATCTTTGTGAACCGCATTGACGCTATTATGATGAGGCTGGAACATCGCTTTCTGGACTTAATACACAGAGCTCCCTGGGACTTTCTGACACAATCGCACTTGGCATATTTCAGCATAAGGGACAGAGCACAAGTCAGTGAGGAGAAGGTTGTGAGGGCTGGAGCCGCGGCCAAGGGCGCTCCCGCGGTTTCCCCTCTACAAAACAAAAGGGAAATCTTAATGAGCACAGCATCGACCTCACCGGCGATACCCCAAAAGATAAAGCCCCGACAAACCAACAAGCTACAAAAGAGGGATAAGCTACAGAGGAGTCTCTTATATACAACCCCTCTCAGCGCTGATGCGATAAGTAATCACAGCAGTGGCGGCGATGCAGAACGTATTAAGGCTGCTAACCGAATCAAGAGGCCCAATACTCTTAACCAAGCTGTCCCGCGGCATGAGATTGAAGTACCCTTTAAGCAGGGAAACAGAGGAAAATTCAGGCTTGACACATACACTGATAACACTTTATCTTTAACGGATGGGGCTCTATCCTGGCAGCTGGACATGCCTTGCAATCCCGGTAGAAAAAACTTTAACGAACAGTTCATATCGCAGTTTTATTGGGACGAATTAATGCCAGCATGATGAACCAGTAGTATTGTAAAAGCAGCTACACAATGTTAGTTTAAATATGTATTAATCTTGTTTACCTATGCTAATGTTTCAGTGTTTATATCAGTTGTTATCCTTGTCTTTGTTTACCCAGTTGACCACATGCATTTTTCTGAGGTCTGTTATCAGTGAGCCCTTATGAAATGCTCGGTACTGCCGACACAGTGGAGGCATTGCGGATGTATTAACACCCTTTTAAATCTCTAAATGTTTCCTATGGGGTTATGGGGGGGACCCCGGGGGTGACATACATATACAATTGACAAAGGGATATTGAAATAGATGCTGCCTCAGACTATGGGAAGAAAGGGTAGATTAAGATGGCAACCACAGCGCCCCTCTTGTGGTCTACGGCCGGGACCACAGTTGGGTGTACAGAACATTGAATAAATCTTTTCAAGCTGTGTTGTGTCTAAAAAGAAAACTTTATGAGCAGTATCAGAGTAGTTATTACACTACGAATAACTGAAAGTGTATGTAGATAATTACATAGGCCTAACAAGGTGAAATAGGTCAGCTGGGATTTTGGTTTTGTGTAGATTTGCTACTTCCAAGCTCGTTATGTAGTTCTCCAGTTTGCATGTACGAATGGTTAATTTTTTGTGTGGGAACCAACTGATAGTAAAGCATCCAGTCCTGACCGATGCACCTATATAAACTTGGGACAGAATTTAATAATCTCATAATGTTTTTCAATATGGTGCATGACGGTAAAACGTAGATTCTCCTACCTATCACATGTTTGTTAACACCCCCGAACATCATATTAGCCTGGAAACAGATCCATGAGAGGTCTATATTTCATTCAAAGGGGGGCTAGTAAAAGAGTTGTTAATATTAATATATAGCTAAAGTCAGCTCTGTAATACAAGACCTTGTGAGTTTGCACTTAACATTTAAGACATGTCACCATTTCTCTTACTATCTCTCAAAATCATATGTAAAAATGGATGCTTTGGTCTCACATCACTATTACATGAACAGGCATCCGATCCAACCTATTATGTAACTAATACGATTTATATCATGTATAACTGTTTTATGACTTGTATGTTTTTTAGACTCTAATAAAGCTCTTTTGAAAACTCAAAAAAATAAAATAAAAAAAAAATAATAATAATTTAGAACTGTCTCTGAAAAGGCTAATTTAAATACAGAGCTCACATAGTTATACCAGTGGTTTGAGCTTGTGTTTGATTTGCTGCCTAAGTGTATTAAAGATATGACTTTATTTATATTACTACTTATGATTTTTTTTTTAAGCCCCATCGCTGCTCCTGCCCACCACATATCACACTTTTGCAGCAAGGGTGGGGGGGCTGTCCCTCTTTTGAATTTTAAAATGTTGGGAGGTATGCTCCTGTGGAGTTATTTATGAGTCAGCACTGATTAGCTAAAATGCAAGTCTGTCAAAAGAACTGAATTAAGGGGGCAGTCTGAAAAGGCTTTGATACAAGGTAATCACTGAGGTAATATATGTATTAATATAACCGTGTTTCTTATGCAAAACTGGGGAATGGGTAATAAAGGGACAGTTTACACCAGAATTTATATTTTTTTAAAAAGATAGATAATCCCTTTAAGTTTAATTTTGTCTTTCCCATCCCTTAATGTATGATTGTCAAAATGAGCGTGTCATAAACATAATTTATGTAAGAATTTACCTGATAAATTCATTTCTTTCATACTGGCAAGAGTTCATGAGCTAGTGACATATGGGATATACAATCCTACCAGGAGGGGCAAAGTTTCCCAAACCTCAAAATGCCTATAAATACACCCCTCCCCACACCCACAATTCAGTTTAACGAATAGCCAAAAAGTGGGGTGATAAAGAAAGGAGTAAAAAGCATCAACAAAGGAATTTGGAAATAATTGTGCTTTATACAAAAAAATCATAACCACCATAAAAAGGGTGGCCTCATGGACTCTTGCCAATATGAAAGAAATGAATTTATCAGGTAAATTCTTACATATATTATGTTTTCTTTCATGTAATTGGCAAGAGTCCATGAGCTAGTGACGTATGGGATATCAATACCCAAGATGTGGAACTCCACTCAAGAGTCACTAGAGAGGGAGGGATAAAAATAAATAACAGCCATTTCCCGCTGAAAAAATAGTCCACAACCCAAAATAAAAGTTATTCTCATAATGAAAAGAAAAACTTAAACATCAGCAGAAGAATCAAACTGAAACAGCTGCCTGAAGAACTTTTCTACCAAAGATTGCTTCTGAAGAAGCAAAATACATCAAAATGGTAGAATTTAGTAAATGTATGCAGAGAGGACTACGTTGCTGCTTTGCAAATCTGATCAACTGAAGCTTCATTCTTAAAAGCCCACGGAGTTGAGACTGATCTAGTAGAATGAGCTGTAATTCTCTGAGGCGGGGCATGACCCGACTCCAAATAAGCTTGATGAATCAAAAGCTTTAACAAAGAAGCCAAGGAAATAGCAGAGGCCTTCTGACCTTTCCTAGGACCAGAAAATATAACAGACTAGAACAAGAGAAAAGAGAACAGCGGAGTCTCTATAGAAGTGCGCAAATGATCACAGTATGTAGAAGATGGCGGATTCAGCAACCAGCAATCCAGGCAGCTCTCTAAGAAGTTGTAGATGAACGTCGGGAACCTGTGGATGACAGATAGAAGAGGCGCCTCATGGGACAAGTATCATCTTGAGCAACAGAGGAGAACAAAAACAACGGACCCCCCACAGAGTATTACTCACAAGAGCGGCGGTACAAACGTGTACCCAGACAAACAGGACGGAACCAAAAGTCGCCCGTCAGACAAGCGCAAGCTCAGTACGCTAAGGCAGACGTCACTCAGCAGACAGAGTCAGAGTCGACCCAGCAGAGGAACCAATAGAGTAGATGGAAACTCGGCACAGCGGACCTCCAAGGAGAAATCAGGAACAAAACCAAATTGCACCAACAGCAACAATAATAGAAATCAGGCAGGTGTGATATACTCAAGGATATATTTATTGAGTATAAACAGATAAAAACATGCGTCCAGCAACACGTTTCTCAACATATAGTCGTTTCATCAGGCTGATCATAGACTAGAAGTCTTCCTGAAATCTTTAGTAGCTTCAACATAATATTTCAAAGCTCTCACCACATCCAAAGAATGTAAGGATCTTTCCAAATAATTCTTAGGATTAGGACACAAGGAAGGGACAACAATTTCTCTACTAATGTTGTAGAATTCACAACTTTAGGTAAAAATTTAAATGAAGTTCACAAAACCGCCTTATCCTGATGAAAAATTAGAAAAGGAGATTCACAAGAAAGAGAAGATAGCTCAGAAACTCTTCTGGCAGAAGAGATGGCCAAAAGGAACAACACTTTCCAAGGAAGTAGTTTAATGTCCAAAGAATGCATAGGCTCAAATGGAGGAGCCTGCAACACCTTCAAAACCAAATTAAGACTCCAATGAGGGGAAATTGATTTAATGATGGGCTTAATACGAACTAAAGCCTGTACAAAACTGTGAATATCAGGAAGTTTAGCAATATTTCTGTGAAATAAAACTTTGGATTTTGGATATCACTCTTGGAAGAAGAACTAGAGGCGGAAAAATGTAAGCAGGATGATAACACCAAGGAAGTGTCAGCGCATCCACTGCTTCCGCCTGAACATCCCTGGACAGGTATCTGGGAAGTTTCTTGTTTAGATGAGAGGCCATGAGATCTATCTCTGGAAGACCCCACATCTGAACAATCTGAGAAAACACATCTGGATGGAGAGACCACTCCCCTGGATGTAAAGTCTGACGGCTGAGATAATCCGCCTCCCAATTGTCTACACCTGAGATATGCACTGCAGAGATTAGACAGGAGCTGGATTCCGACCAAGCAAGTATCCGAGATACTTCTTTCATAGCTTGGGGACTGTGAGTCCCACCCTGATGATTGACATATGCCACAGTTGTGATATTGTCTGTTTGAAAGCAAATGAATGGTTCTCTCTTCAACAGAGGCCAAAACTGAAGAGCTCTGAGAATTGCACGGAGTTCTAAAATATTGATTGGTAATCTTGCCTCTTGAGATTTCCAAACCCCTTGTGCTGTCAGAGATCCCCAAACAGCCCCCCAACCTGAAAGACTTGCGTCTGTAGTGATAACAGTCCAGGTTGGCCGAACAAAGGAAGCTCCTTGAACTAAATGCTGGTGATTTAACTACCACGTCAGAGAGTGTCGAACATTGGGATTTAAGGATATTAACTGCGATATCTTTGTATAATCCCTGCACCATTGATTCAGCATACAAAGCTGGAGAGGTCTCATGTGAAAGCGAGCAAAAGGAATCGCGTCCGATGCTGCAGTCCTAAAACCTCCATGCACATAGCCACTGAAGGGAATGACTGAGACTGAAGGTGCCGACAGGCTGCAACCAATTTAAAACGTCTCTTGTCTGTTAGAGACAGAGTCATGGACACTGAATCTATCTGGAAACCTAAAAAGGTGACCCTTGACTGAGCTAGTACCAAGATATCGTCCAAATAAGGAAACACTGCAATACCCTGCTCTCGGATTACAGAGAGTAGGGCACCTAGAACCTTTGAAAAGATTCTTGGAGCTGTTGCTAGGCCAAATGGAAGAGCAACAAATTGGTAATGCTTGTCTAGAAAAGAGAATCTCAGGAACTGATAATGTTCTGGATGAATCGGAATATGAAGGTATGCATCCTGCAAGTCTATTGTAGACATATAATGTCCTTGCTGAGCAAAAGGCAGAATAGTCCTTATAGTCACCATCTTGAAAGTTGGAACTCTTACATAACTATTCAACATTTTCAGATCCAGAACTGGTCTGAATAAATTTTCCTTCTTTGGGACAATGAACAGATTTGAATAAAACCCCAGACCTTGTTCCTGAAAAGGAACCGGCATGATTACCCCTGAAGACTTCAGGTCTGAAACACACTTCAGGAAAGCCTGAGCTTTTACTGGATTTGCTGGGATACGTGAGAGAAAAAAATCTTCTCACAGGAGGTCTTACTCTGAATCCTATTCAATACCCTTGAGAGACAATGCTCTGAATACATTGATTTTGGACAGAATTTATCCAAAAATCCTTGAAAAACCTTAATCTGCCCTCTACCAGCTGAACTGGAATGAGAGCCGCACCTTCATGCGGACTTAGGGGCTGACTTTGGTTTTTTAAAAGGCTTAGATTTATTCCAATTTGACGAATTCTTCCAATTGGAAACAGATTCCTTGGGGGAAGGATTAGATTTTTGTTCCTTATTTTGACGAAAGGAACGAAAACAGTTAGAAGCCTTAGATTTACCCTTAGGTTTTTTATCCTGAGGCAGAAAAACCCCCTTTCCTCCAGTAACAATTGAAATAATAGAATCCAACTGGGAACCAAATAAATTACCTTGGAAAGAAAGAGATAATAATCTAGACTTAGATGTCATATCAGCATTCCAAGATTTAAGCCATAAAGCTCTTCTAGCTAAAATAGCTAAAGACATGGATCTAACATCAATTTTGATAATATCAAAAATGGCATCACAAATAAAATGATTAGCATGTTGCAGTAAGCGAACAATGCTAGAAGGCGGAAATGCAGACAAAGCCTTCTGAATAGAATCAGTAACAAATTCTTTAAAATTCATAGGTATATCATGTACATTAGAGGTTGAAGGAACTGTAACTGGCAATGTACTATTACTGATGGATACATTCTCTGCATGTAAAAGTTTATCATGACAACTATTACAAATGACATTCGGAGAGATAATTTCCACAATCTTACAACAAATGTACTTAGCTTTGGTAGAACCGATGGCAGGCAGCAAAGTTCCAACAGATACTTCTGAGGCAGGATCAGATTGAGACATCTTGCAAAATGTAAAAGAAAAAACAACATATAAAGCAAAATTATCAATTTCCTTATATGACAGTTTCAGGAATGGGAAAAAAATGCAAACAGCATAGCCCTCTGACATAGAAAAAAGCAAGAGGCAAACAGCAATGGGGTATAAAACTAATGAAAAATTTGGCGCCAAGTATGACGCACAACATAAGTGAAAAAAATTTGGCGCCAACAATATCCGGAAATGACACACTTGCGTAACTAACGACGCAACCGTATGTAAGGCTTCCGCGTCAACTACGATGCTGGAATGACGAACTTGCGTCAACGGACGTACTTTTCGTGCCAAAAAAATTCTCGCGCCAAGAATGACGCAATAAAGTCTAGCATTTGGCGCACCCACGGGTCTAATGCTGCCCGCAATTTGTAAGAAAAAAGTAATCAATTTGAAAAAAAGACTAAACCCCAGGTACGAAAAAAAAAATTCTTAATATGTTTATTTCCCAAATATGAAACTGACAGTCTGCACAAGGAAATACATGAACCTGACTCATGGCAAATATAAGTACAATACATATATTTAGAACTTTATATAAATGCATAAAGTGCCAGACCATAGCTGGGGTGTCTTAAGTAATAAAAAACATACTTACCAAAAAAGACACCCATCCACATATAGCAGATAGCCAAACCAGTACTGAAACAGTTATCAGTAGAGGTAATGGTATATGAGAGTATATCGTCGATCTGAAAAGGGATGTAGGAGATGAATCTCTACGACCGATAACAGAGAAACTATGAAATATACCCCCGTTAGGAAAATCATTGCATTCAATAGGTGATACTTTCTTCACGTCCCTCTGACATTCGCTGTACTCTGAGAGGAATCGGGCTTCAAAAAAGCTGAGTAGCGCATGTCAGCGTAGAAATCTTGGCACAAACTTACTTCACCACCTCCATAGGAGGCAAAGTTTGTAAAACTGAATTGTGGGTGTGGTGAGGGGTGTATTTATAGGCATTTTGAGATTTGGGAAACTTTGCCCCTCCTGGTAGGATTGTATATCCCATACGTCACTAGCTCATGGACTCTTGCCAATTACATGAAAGAAATGCACTTTTGTGTAGGGGCCAAAACATTGGTTATCAGGGAGTAGTTCTATTATTTGTAAAATTAAAATAAAAATGTATCACTTTCCCCATGATGTGGTGCAGTATTTTAGTCTCACTATAAATATCAGTGGAGTTCCAGAGTCAGCAGTGCAAAACCCCCATACAAATAATATCATGCAATTTTTCTACTACAATGTCCCTTTAATATCCCCCTATATGGACACAAAGGCACATGGGTTAACATAAAGAGATCTGTTTCTAAACAAGGATGCAGGCAACATTGTTGTGTATTAGTTTGACAGGATATTTTAATGTCCCGTTAGATTTTGACAGGCAGATGGTATCTGAAAATGACATCAGATTTAAGCAGTTTTTGTCGTATCTGCCTTTTTGATTACCTTCTACAGGACAGTAAATGGTAAATTGCAGTGGGTAGAGGAACAGGATCTCTCTGTCCTCAGAACTTCTTTGCAACCATGATTTTCATCTTAAGGTTTAAGAAAAAAACAAAACAAACAAAAAAAAGTAATATGTCAAAAAGAAGACACAGTGTTCAAGGTGAGCTGCCAAAGCAATTTTCTATGCTTATATAATACTAACTGCTATAAAATCATAGCTAAGCGATCTTTGTAAAATGTTTCATCCTCTGCTGTTCAAAGCTACTGTAGATACCATATGCTAGTAATTTTCATTCACAAACCTATTTATCAAAAACCTTTAATAGGACCCCCCCATGATCTCCACAATGCAACAAACCCTGGGGGACATTAGTTAGCCAGTGAGCTGAGGTCTTGTTTTTATAACGTAAAAACCGTGAGAAAAATCGGACACATAGTGAGGCTGTTGCGTACATAGAGATTTCTAGGTTTGTGGCTGTGCTTTCATATCTAAATACATCGCACACTACAGCTTAAAACCCAATTGCCCACTCATCTATGCACCTCCAGGCACTCTCACTCACAGACACACACAACCCCTGCTGCTCTCCTCACCCATATACACACACCCAGGTGGTCCCAAACGCTTTACACAAAACTCCAACCCTTATGCACACACCACCAGGGCATTTGTCCATCTTTACATTCCCCTATGGTATAACCTCTTAGGAAATGTACACTTTATGTGATTAAATTGGCTATTTTCTGTCATGAAAACATTATACTAGGGCATTGGTTTAAAAATCAAATATGAGTTCAGGAGACATGAGAGATACTTTTTCTCTTTTTTTTTTTTTTTTTTTTTTACAAATACTTGTTTTATTTTCCACTACATCCTCAAATATCTGCTCAAAATCTGGAAAAAGGATTACATTTACTTGGGGGTGAATAGAACACTGATCTTTGAAGCAAATTCCTGGACAAGTATTTCCACGGAGAAAAACTTTTTTTTGGGGGGGGGGGGCACGACAAATTTCTTAGAGAGACATTGTTCATGCTCTAATTTGTTGCATGCAATTTTTACTAACTTTTACTATTGACCCTGAAACTTTGGGTTTTAGGCCTGCAAATAGCTGTTAAACACATACTTAAAGTCATGCTCAGGAGACGTAAGCATCGCTCCCAAGCAGAACACTGACGGTGTTTGCTGCAGTCGTGCAACTGCCTCTGCTAATTGGCCTTACTTTCCATGCCTGCTCAGGGCCAGCAATTCTCTGTGAGAGTTTAACACATGGGATTCATAGCACTAACATTACTCTAACAAAATAAGAGCATCTAATATGTGTCCTACAATATCCCTTTAAAGCAGGGGTATCAAGCTCAATGTATCTGGGGGCCACTTGAACAGAGTGTGTGCTTTGAAACTGGAAGTGACATTCACCCTAAGTAGTAGTGCATGGTGGAAGACTGTAGCCCACAATTAACATACAAAGTTGTCTATATCTTGCAAGTGCCAAGTGAACGGATCATTCTGGAACTGTATAGCAATGTAAAAAACAGAATTTATGCTTACCTGATAAATTACTTTCTCCAACGGTGTGTCCGGTCCACGGCGTCATCCTTACTTGTGGGATATTCTCTTCCCCAACAGGAAATGGCAAAGAGTCCCAGCAAAGCTGGTCACATGATCCCTCCTAGGCTCCGCCCACCCCAGTCATTCGACCGACGGACAGGAGGAAATATATATAGGAGAAATCATATGATACCGTGGTGACTGTAGTTAGAGAAAATAATTCATCAGACCTGATTAAAAAACCAGGGCGGGCCGTGGACCGGACACACCGTTGGAGAAAGTAATTTATCAGGTAAGCATAAATTCTGTTTTCTCCAACATTGGTGTGTCCGGTCCACGGCGTCATCCTTACTTGTGGGAACCAATACCAAAGCTTTAGGACACGGATGAAGGGAGGGAGCAAATCAGGTCACCTAAACGGAAGGCACCACAGCTTGCAAAACCTTTCTCCCAAAAATAGCCTCCGAAGAAGCAAAAGTATCAAATTTGTAAAATTTGGCAAAAGTGTGCAGTGAAGACCAAGTCGCTGCCTTACATATCTGGTCAACAGAAGCCTTGTTCTTGAAGGCCCATGTGGAAGCCACAGCCCTAGTGGAGTGAGCTGTGATTCTTTCAGGAGGCTGCCGTCCGGCAGTCTCATAAGCCAATCGGATAATGCTTTTAAGCCAAAAGGAAAGAGAGGTAGAAGTCGCTTTTTGACCTCTCCTTTTACCAGAATAAACAACAAACAAGGAAGATGTTTGTCTGAAATCTTTAGTAGCCTCTAAATAGAATTTTAGAGCACGGACTACGTCCAAATTGTGTAACAGTCGTTCCTTCTTTGAAACTGGATTCGGACACAAAGAAGGTACAACTATCTCCTGGTTAATATTTTTGTTGGAAACAACTTTCGGAAGAAAAACAGGCTTAGTACGCAAAACCACCTTATCTGCATGGAACACCAGATAGGGCGGAGAACACTGCAGAGCAGATAACTCTGAAACTCTTCTAGCAGAAGAAATTGCAACCAAAAACAAAACTTTCCAAGATAATAACAGAATTTATGTTTACCTGATAAATTACTTTCTCCAACGGTGTGTCCGGTCCACGGCGTCATCCTTACTTGTGGGATATTCTCCTCCCCAACAGGAAATGGCAAAGAGCCCAGCAAAGCTGGTCACATGATCCCTCCTAGGCTCCGCCTACCCCAGTCATTCGACCGACGTTAAGGAGGAATATTTGCATAGGAGAAACCATATGTTACCGTGGTGACTGTAGTTAAAGAAAATAAATTATCAGACCTGATTAAAAAAACCAGGGCGGGCCGTGGACCGGACACACCGTTGGAGAAAGTAATTTATCAGGTAAACATAAATTCTGTTTTCTCCAACATAGGTGTGTCCGGTCCACGGCGTCATCCTTACTTGTGGGAACCAATACCAAAGCTTTAGGACACGGATGAAGGGAGGGAGCAAATCAGGTCACCTAAATGGAAGGCACCACGGCTTGCAAAACCTTTCTCCCAAAAATAGCCTCAGAAGAAGCAAAAGTATCAAATTTGTAAAATTTAGAAAAAGTGTGCAGTGAAGACCAAGTCGCTGCCTTACATATCTGATCAACAGAAGCCTCGTTCTTGAAGGCCCATGTGGAAGCCACAGCCCTAGTGGAGTGAGCTGTGATTCTTTCAGGAGGCTGCCATCCGGCAGTCTCATAAGCCAATCGGATAATGCTTTTAATCCAGAAGGAGAGAGAGGTAGAAGTTGCTTTTTGACCTCTCCGTTTACCAGAATAAACAACAAACAAAGACAAAGTTTGTCTGAAATCCTTAGTAGCTGCTAAGTAAAATTTTAGAGCACGAACTACATCCAAGTTGTGCAACAAACGTTCCTTCTTTGAAACTGGATTAGGACACAAAGAAGGCACAACTATCTCCTGGTTAATGTTTTTGTTAGAAAACAACTTTTGGAAGAAAACCAGGTTTAGTACGCAAAACCACCTTATCTGCATGGAACACCAGATAAGGAGAAGAACACTGCAGAGCAGATAATTCTGAAACTCTTCTAGCAGAAGAAATTGCAACCAAAAACAAAACTTTCCAAGATAATAACTTAATATCAACGGAATGTAAGGGTTCAAACGGAACCCCCTAAAGAACTGAAAGAACTAGGTTGAGACTCCAAGGAGGAGTCAAAATTTTGTAAACAGGCTTGATGCTAACCAGAGCCTGAACAAAGGCTAGAACATCTGGCACAGCTGCCAGCTTTTTGTGAAGTAACACAGACAAGGCAGAAATCTGTCCCATCAAGGAACTTGCAGATAATCCTTTTTCCAATCCTTCTCGAAGGAAGGATAGACTCTTAGGAATCTTAACCTTGTCCCAAGGGAATCCTGCAGATTCACACCAACAGATATACCAAATTATGTGGTAATTTTTCTGGTTACAGGCTTTCAGGCCTGAACAAGAGTATTAATAACAGAATCTGAGAACCCTCGCTTTGATAAGATCAAGCGTTCAATCTCCAAGCAGTCAGCTGGAGTGGGTCGAACGGACCTAGAACAAGAAGGTCTCGTCTCAAAGGTAGCTTCCATGGTGGAGCCGATGACATATTCACCAGATCTGCATACCAAGTCCTGCGTGGCCACGCAGGAGCTATCAAAATCACCGACGCCCTCTCCTGATTGATCCTGGCTACCAGCCTGGGGATGAGAGGAAACGGCGGGAACACATAAGCTAGTTTGAAGGTCCAAGGTGCTACTAGTGCATCCACTAGAGCCGCCTTGGGATCCCTGGATCTGTACCCGTAGTAAGGAACTCTGAAGTTCTGACGAGCGGCCATCAGATCCATGTCTGGAATGCCCCACGGTTGAGTGACTTGGGCAAAGATTTCCGGATGGAGTTCCCACTCCCCCGGATGCAATGTCTGACGACTCAGAAAATCCGCTTCCCAATTTTCCACTCCTGGGATATGGATAGCAGACAGGTGGCAGGAGTGAGACTCCGCCCATAGAATGATTTTGGTCACTTCTTCCATCGCTAGGGAACTCCTTGTTCCCCCCTGATGGTTGATGTATGAACTTGGCCCTCGCTAGCTGAGGCCAAGCTTTGAGAGCATTGAATATCGCTCTCAGTTCCAGAATATTTATCGGTAGAAGAGATTCTACCCGAGACCAAAGACCCTGAGCTTTCAGGGATCCCCAGACCGCGCCCCAGCCCATCAGACTGGCGTCGGTCGTGACAATGACCCACTCTGGTCTGCGGAAGGTCATCCCTTGTGACAGGTTGTCCAGGGACAGCCACCAACGGAATGAGTCTCTGGTCCTCTGATTTACTTGTATCTTCGGAGACAAGTCTGAATAGTCCCCATTCCACTGACTGAGCATGAACAGTTGTAATGGTCTTAGATGAATGCGCACAAAAGGAACTATGTCCATTGCCGCTACCATCAAACCTATCACTTCCATGCACTGCGCTATGGAAGGAAGAGGAACGGAATGAAGTATCCGACAAGAGTTTGTTTTTCTGGCTTCTGTCAGAAAAATCCTCATTTCTAAGGAGTCTATTATAGTTCCCAAGAAGGGAACCCTCGTTGACGGAGATAGAGAACTCTTTTCCACGTTCACTTTCCATCCGTGAGATCTGAGAAAGGCCAGGACAATGTCCGTGTGAGCCTTTACTTGAGGAAGGGACGACGCTCGAATCAGAATGTCGTCCAAGTAAGGTACTACAGCAATGCCCCTTGGTCTTAGCACCGCCAGAAGGGACCCTAGTACCTATGAGAAAATCCTAGGAGCAGTGGCTAATCCGAAAGAAAACGCCACGAACTGGAAATGCTTGTCCAGGAATTCAAACCTTAGGAACCGATGATGTTCCTTGTGGATAGGAATATGTAGATACGCATCCTTGAAATCCACCTTGGTCATGAATTGACCTTCCTGGATGGAAGGAAGGAGTGTTCGAATGGTTTCCATCTTGAACGATGGAACCTTGAGAAACTTGTTCAAGATCTTGAGATCTAAGATTGGTCTGAACGTTCCCTCTTTTTTGGGAACTATGAACAGATTGGAGTAGAACCCCATCCCTTGTTCTCCTAATGGAACAGGATGAATCACTCCCATTTTTAGCAGGTCTTCTACCCAATGTAAGAATGCCTGTCTTCTTATGTGGTCTGAAGACAACTGAGACCTGTGGAACCTCCCCCTTGGAGGAAGCCCCTTGAACTCCAGAGAATAACCTTGGGAGACTATTTCTAGCGCCCAAGGATCCAGAACATCTCTTGCCCCAGCCTGAGCGAAGAGAGAGAGTCTGCCCCCCACCAGATCCGGTCCCGGATCGGGGGCCCGCATTTCATGCTGTCTTGGTAGCAGTGGCAGGTTTCCTGGCCTGCTTTCCTTTGTTCCAGCCTTGCATAGGTCTCCAGGCTGGATTGGCTTGAGAAGTATTACCTTCCTGCTTAGAGGACGTAGCCCTTGGGGCTGATCCGTTTCTGCGAAAGGGACGAAACTTAGGTTTATTTTTGGTCTTGAAAAGACCTATCCTGAGGAAGGGCGTGGCCCTTGCCCCCAGTGATATCAGAGATAATCTCTTTCAAGTCAGGGCCAAAGAGTGTTTTCCCCTTGAAAGGAATGTCAAGCAATTTGTTCTTGGAAGACGCATCCGCTGCCCAAGATTTTAACCAAAGCGCTCTGCGCCACAAAAGCAAACCCAGAATTTTTTCGCCGCTAACCTAGCCAATTGCAAGGTGGCGTCTAGGGTGAAAGAATTAGCCAATTTAAGAGCACGAATTCTGTCCATAATCTCCTCATAAGAAGAAGAATTACTAATAATCGCCTTTCCTAGCTCATCAAACTAGAAACACGCGGCTGCAGTGACAGGGACAATGCATGCAATTGGTTGTAGAAGGGAACCTTGCTGAACAAACATCTTTAGCAGACCTTCTAATTTTTTATCCATAGGATCTTGGAAAGCACAACTATCTTCTATGGGTATAGTGGCGCGCTTGTGTAGAGTAGAAACCGCCCCCTCGACCTTGGGGACTGTCTGCCATCAGTCCTTTCTGGGGTCGACTATAGGAAAACAATTTTATAAATATGGGGGGAGGTACTAAAGGTATACCGGGCCTGTCCCATTCTTTACTAACAATGTACGCCACCCGCTTGGATATAGGAAAAGCTTCGGGGGGCCCCGGGGCCTCTAAGAACTTTTCCATTTTACATAGTGGTTCTGGAATGACCAGATAATCACAATCATCCAAATTGGATAACACCTCCTTAAGCAGAGCGCGGAGATGTTCCAACTTAAATTTAAAAGTAATCACATCAGGTTCAGCTTGTTGAGAAATGTTTCCTGAATCTGAAATTTCTCCCTCAGACAAAACCTCCCTGGCCCCCTCAGACTGGTGTAGGGGCCCTTCAGAAACCATATCATCAGCGTTCTCATGCTCTACAGAATTTTCTAAAACAGAGCAGTCGCGCTTTCACTGATAAGTGGGCATATTGGCTAAAATGTGTTTGATAGAATTATCCATTACAGCCGTTAAATGTTGCATAGTAAGGAGTATTGGCGCACTAGATGTACTAGGGGCCTCCTGTATGGGCAAGACTGGTGTAGACGAAGGGGGGGATGATGCAGTACCATGCTTACTCCCCTCACTTGAGGAATCATATTGGGCATCATTTTTACTAAAATTTTTTATGACATAAAATACATATAGTTAAATGAGAAGGAACCTTGGTTTCCCCACAGTCAGAACACAATCTATCTGGTAGTTCAGACATGTTAAACAGGCATAAACTTGATAACAAAGCACAAAAAACGTTTTAAAATAAAACCGTTACTGTCACTTTAAATTTTAAACTAAACACACTTTATTACTGCAATTACTGCAATTGCGAAAAAGTATGAAGGAATTCACCAAAATTTCACCACAGTGTCTTAAAGCCTTAAAAGTATTGCACACCAAATTTGGAAGCTTTAACCCTTAAAATAACGGAACCGGAGCCGTTTTTATATTTAACCCCTTTACAGTCCCTGGAATCTGCTTTGCTGAGACCCAACCAAGCCCAAAGGGGAATACGATACCAAATGATGCCTTCAGAAAGACTTTTCTATGTATCAGAGCTCCACACACATGCAGCTGCATGCCATGCTGTCCTCAAAAACAAGTGCGCCATACCGGCGCGAAAATGAGGCTCTGACTATGATTAGGGAAAGCCCCTAAAGAATAAGGTGTCAAAAACAGTGCCTGCCGATATAATCATATCAAAATACCCAGAATAAATGATTCCTCAAGGCTAAATATGTGTTAATAATGAATCGATTTAGCCCAGAAAAAGTCTACAGTCTTAATAAGCCCTTGTGAAGCCCTTATTTACTATCTTAATAAACATGGCTTACCGGATCCCATAGGGAAAATGACAGCTTCCAGCATTACATCGTCTTGTTAGAATGTGTCATACCTCAAGCAGTAAGAGACTGCACACTGTTCCCCCAACTGAAGTTAATTGCTCTCAACAGTCCTGTGTGGAACAGCCATGGATTTTAATTACGGTGCTAAAATCATTTTCCTCATACAAACAGAAATCTTCATCTCTTTTCTGTTTCTGAGTAAATAGTACATACCAGCACTATTTTAAAATAACAAACTCTTGATTGAATAATAAAAACTACAGTTAAACACTAAAAAACTCTAAGCCATCTCCGTGGAGATGTTGCCTGTACAACGGCAAAGAGAATGACTGGGGTAGGCGGAGCCTAGGAGGGATCATGTGACCAGCTTTGCTGGGCTCTTTGCCATTTCCTGTTGGGGAGGAGAATATCCCACAAGTAAGGATGACGCCGTGGACCGGACACACCTATGTTGGAGAAAACTTAATATCTACGGAATGTAAGGGTTCAAACGGAACCCCTTGAAGAACTGAAAGAACTAGATTTAGACACCAGGGAGGAGTCAAAGGTCTGTAAACAGGCTTGATCCTAACCAGAGCCTGAACAAATGCTTGAACATCTGGCACAGCTGCCAGTCTTTTGTGAAGTAAAACAGATAAAGCAGAGATCTGTCCCTTCAGAGAACTTGCAGATAATCCTTTCTCCAAACCTTCTTGTAGAAAGGATAGAATCTTAGGAATTTTTATCTTGTTCCATGGGATTGATTCACACCAACAGATATATTTTTTCCATATTTTATGGTAAATTTTTCTAGTTACAGGCTTTCTAGCCGGAATCAGAGTATCTATTACAGAATCTGAAAACCCACGCTTTGATAAAATCAAGCGTTCAATCTCCAAGCCGTCAATTGGAGGGAAACCAGATTCGGATGTTCGAATGGACCCTGAACAAGAAGGTCCTGTCTCAAAGGTAGCTTCCATGGTGGAGCCGATGACATATTCACCAGGTCTGCATACCAAGTCCTGCGTGGCCACGCAGGAGCTATCAAGATCACCGAGGCCCTCTCCTGATTGATCCTGGCTACCAGCCTGGGGATGAGAGGAAACGGTGGGAATACATATGCTAGGTTGAAGGTCCAAGGTGCTACTAGTGCATCTACTAGGGTCGCCTTGGGATCCCTGGATCTGGACCCGTAGCAAGGAACCTTGAAGTTCTGACGAGACGCCATCAGATCCATGTCTGGAATGCCCTATAATTGAGTTATTTGGGCAAAGATTTCCGGATGGAGTTCCCACTCCCCCGGATGGAATGTCTGACGACTCAGAAAATCCGCTTCCCAATTTTCCACTCCTGGGATGTGGATCGCAGACAAGTGGCAGGAGTGATCCTCCGCCCATTGAATTATCTTGGTCACTTCTTTCATCGCCAGGGAAGTCCTTGTTCCCCCCTGATGATTGATATATGCAACGGTCGTCATGTTGTCTGACTGAAACCTTATGAATTTGGCCTTTGCTAGTTGAGGCCAAGCTCTGAGAGCATTGAATATCGCTCTCAGTTCCAGAATGTTTATCGGGAGAAGAGACTCTTCCCGAGACCATAGACCCTGAGCTTTCAGGGATTCCCAGACCGCGCCCCAGCCCACTAGGCTGGCGTCGGTCGTGACAATGACCCACTCTGGTCTGCGGAAGCTCATTCCCTGTGACAGATTGTCCAGGGTCAGCCACCAACGGAGTGAATCTCTGGTCTTTTGATCTACTTGAATCGTCGGAGACAAGTCTGTATAATCCCCATTCCACTGTCTGAACATGCACAGTTGTAATGGTCTTAGATGAATTCGTGCAAAAGGAACTATGTCCATTGTTGCAACCATCAATCCTATTACTTCCATGCACTGCGCTATGGAAGGACGAGGAACAGAATGAAGTACTTGACAAGAGCTTAGAAGTTTTTATTTTCTGACCTCTGTCAGAAAAATCCTCATTTCTAAGGAATCTATTATTGTTCCCAAGAAGGGAACTCTTGTTGACGGGGACAGAGAACTTTTTTCTTTGTTCACCTTCCATCCGTGAGATCTGAGAAAGGCTAGGACGATGTCCGTATGAGCCTTTGCTTTTGACAGGGACGACGCTTGAATCAGGATGTCGTCCAAGTAAGGTACTACTGCAATGCCCCTTGGTCTTAGAACCGCTAGAAGGGACCCTAGTACCTTTGTGAAAATCCTTGGAGCAGTGGCTAATCCAAATGGAAGTGCCACAAACTAGTAATGCTTGTCCAGAAAAGCGAACCTTAGGAACTGATGATGTTCCTTGTGGATAGGAATATGTAGGTACGCATCCTTTAAATCCACGGTAGTCATAAATTGATTTTCCTGGATAGTAGGTAGGATCGTTCGAATAGTTTCCATTTTGAACGATGGTACCCTGAGAAATTTGTTTAGGATCTTTAGATCCAAAATTGGTCTGAATGTTCCCTCTTTTTTGGGAACTATGAATAGATTGGAATAAAATCCCATTCCTTGTTCTCTTATTGGAACTGGATGTATCACTCCCATCTTTAACAGGTCTTCTACACAATGTAAGAATGCCTGTCTCTTTATTTGGTTTGAAGATAATTGAGACCTGTGGAACCTTCCCCTTGGGGGTAGTTCCTTGAATTCCAGGAGATAACCTTGAGAAACTATTTCTAGCGCCCAAGGATCCTGAACATCTCTTGCCCAAGCCTGAGCAAAGAGAGAAAGTCTGCCCCCCACTAGATCCGGTCCCGGATCGGGGGCTATCCCTTCATGCTGTTTTGGTAGCAGTGGTAGGCTTCTTGGCCTGCTTACCCTTGTTCCAGCCTTGCATTGGTTTCCAGGCTGGTTTGGGTTGTGAAGTATTACCCTCTTGCTTAGAGGATACAGAATTAGAGACTGGTCCGTTTCTGCGAAAGGGACGAAAATTAGGCTTATTATTAGCCTTAAAAGACCTATCCTGTGGGAGGGTGTGGCCCTTTCCCCCAGTGATGTCTGAAATAATCTCTTTCAAATCAGGTCCAAATAATGTTTTACCTTTGAAAGGAATGTTAAGCAATTTTGTCTTGGAAGACACATCCGCTGACCAAGACTTTAGCCAAAGCACTCTGCGCTCCACGACAGCAAACCCTGAATTTTTCGCCGCTAATCTAGCTAATTGCAAAGCGGCATCTAAAACAAAAGAGTTAGCCAATTTAAGTGCTTGAACTCTGTCCATAACCTCCTCATACGAAGATTCTTTACTGAGCGATTTTTCTAGTTCCTCGAACCAGAAACACGCTGCCGTAGTGACAGGAACAATGCATGAAATTGGTTGTAGAAGGTAACCTTGCTGTACAAAAATCTTTTTAAGCAAACCCTCTAATTTCTTATCCATAGGATCTTTGAAAGCACAACTATCTTCGATAGGAATAGTAGTGCGTTTGTTTAGAGTAGAAACCGCCCCCTCGACCTTGGGGACTGTCTGCCATAAGTCCTTTCTGGGGTCGACTATAGGAAATAATTTCTTAAATATAGGGGGGGGAACAAAAGGTATGCCGGGCCTTTCCCACTCTTTATTTACTATGTCCGCCACCCGCTTGGGTATAGGAAAAGCGTCGGGGGGCACCGGAACCTCTAGGAACTTGTCCATCTTACATAATTTCTCTGGAATGACCAAATTGTCACAATCATCCAAAGTAGATAACACCTCCTTAAGCAGTGCGCGGAGATGTTCTAATTTAAATTTAAATGTCACAACATCAGGTTCAGCTTGATGAGAAATTTTTCCTGAATCTGAAATTTCTCCATCAGACAAAACCTCCCTCGTGGCCCCTTGAGATTGGTGTGAGGGTATGTCAGAACAGTTATCATCAGCGTCCTCTTGCTCTTCAGTGTTTAAAACAGAGCAATCGCGCTTTCTCTGATAAGTAGGCATTTTGGATAAAAGATTACAGCCGTTAATTGTTGCATGGTAATAAGTATTGGCGCACTAGATGTACTAGGGGCCTCCTGTGTGGGCATAACTGGTGTAGACACAGTAGGGGATGATGTAGTATCATGTTTACTCCCCTCATTTGAGGAATCATCTTGGGCAATATCATTATCTGTTGCATTACTGTCCTTACTTTGTTTGGACACTATGGCACAATTATCACATAAATTTAAATGGGGAGACACATTGGCTTTCATACATATAGAACATAGCTTATCTGATGGTACAGACATGTTAAACAGGCTTAAACTTGTCAACAAAGCACAAAAAACGTTTTAAAATAAAACCGTTACTGTCACTTTAAATTTCAAACTGAAAACACTTTATTACTGAATATGTGAAAAAGTATGAAGGAATTGTTCAAAATTCACCAAAATTTCACCACAGTGTCTTAAAGCATTAAAAGTATTGCACACCAAATTTCAGAGCTTTAACCCTTAAATTAACGGAACCGGAGCCGTTTTTACATTTATCCCCTATACAGTCCCAGAATGAGGCTCTGTCTATAACTAGAAAGGCCCCCATCTGAAAAAGGTGTCCAACACAGTGCCTGCCGTTTTTCTAAACGTTCCCCAAGATTATAATACCAATAATTAGTTAGAATCTGCATAATATGCCTAGTAAAGCAATTGTTTTAGCCCAGAAAAATGTCTACCAGTTTTTAAGCCCTTTTTGAAGCCCTTTATTCTTTTATGTTTAACTAAGAAAATGGCTTACCGGTCCCCATGAGGGGAAATGACAGCCTTCCAGCATTACATGGTCTTGTTAGAAATATGGCTAGTCATACCTTAAGCAGAAAAGACTGCTAACTGTTTCCCCCAACTGAAGTTACTTCATCTCAACAGTCCTGTGTGGAAACAGCAATCGATTTTAGTTACTGTCTGCTAAAATCATCTTCCTCTTACAAACAGAAATCTTCATCCTTTTCTGTTTCAGAGTAAATAGTACATACCAGCACTATTTTAAAATAACAAACACTTGATAGAAGAATAAAACTACATTTAAACACCAAAAAACTCTTAACCATCTCCGTGGAGATGTTGCCTGTGCAACGGCAAAGAGAATGACTAGGGTGGGCGGGGCCTAGGAGGGATCATGTGACCAGCTTTGCTGGGACTCTTTGCCATTTCCTGTTGGGGAAGAGAATATCCCACAAGTAAGGATGACGCCGTGGACCGGACACACCAATGTTGGAGAAAGTGACATTTACCAAAGCAGTGCATTGTGAAATAATTAATTTGGGGCCAATCAGCAGATGCCTCCCTGATTGCATTGCATGATGGATATAATCTGCCTGTACTTCTCAGCATTGAGGAGATCATTAATTCTGACCAAACCTTAAACTCCATTAGCAGAATTGTAGCCTCAAACTTGCAAGGAACCCCCACCATCCTTCACTTTTTTCTGCAGACACTTATTCTTGTACCGCTCTCCAGCCCTTCGGCAAACAAACTGCATTCTGCTACAGCCAAATATTTCACAATTTGACTTATCAGTCCAGAGCACCTGATGCCATTTTTCTGCACCCCAGTTCCTGTGTTTTCGTAAATAGTTCTGCCTCTTGTGGGTCCTACTGGTTTCTGCCAATTTTGAGCTGATGGCACTGCTGGACATCTTCCGATTGTGAAGGGAAGCATGTTGTGTCTATTGAATCTGCTGCACTAAGCTTCCTTGACTGACCACTGCGTTTATGATCCTCAATGTTGCCAGTGCTTCTTCAGAAGAACTTGGCAACACATCTAGAAATCCTTGTCTGCTTTGAAATTTCTGCCTGGGAGAGACTTTGCTGATGCAGTATCACTACCTTTTGTCTTGTTGCAGTGCTGAGTCTTGACATGGTGAATTACTTCTGACATTAAACTGTATTCAGCAACCTCAAGAAATATGTTACCCCCCTAAACACCAGAAAGTGTTAACTTTATTTTATATAAACTATATACGCTTTCAAGATCAAAGTGTGTGCTTGCCTGTCTTTTTTTCTTTTCTTCCTGGAACATGTAAATATGAAATCAATATTTATACTGAATCACACACACATCTAGTTACTGCTGAAGAAAAATCCATTGAACTTTGGAGTTAATGGTCACAAATCACATGTCAAAACCTGTAAATCATATCAACTAGACATGGCACTCTTGTCCGACTGAGATATCCACGTGAAGATTATAATAGTTACAGCAGACAATGTAATGTCCGACAGACATCCACGTGAAGATTATAATAGTTACAGCAGGCAATGTAATGTCCGACAGACATCCACGTGAAGATTATAATAGTTACAGCAGGCAATGTAATGTCCGACAGACATCCACGTGAAGATTATAATAGTTACAGCAGGCTATGTAAACACCTATTCATTCTTGATAAAAAGGATTATTCAAAATGTCACAGAAAGATGGATTCTTATCAGTTTCACAAGCAAAAATTCTCTTCTTCTAGTTCAAAATGAGGAGCTAGCTGTGATATTCAGCAAAGTACAAGATGGCAGAGACTGCATCAAAATGATTCCATTCATTAAATTACAGGTGTGTGTGGATATCATCACACAATCTACTGTGCGTGACTGCAGCAAAACACAATCAATCAAGCCAAATAAGACAAAACACCATATACATTGTGAAAAATACACATTCCCACAGCATTTGATTAATCCTCTAACACAGTGATTTTTAACCTTTTTTTTGCCGTGGCACACTTTTTTTGTGATTTTAAAAAAATCACACATTGTAGCATAATACAGCATATATATATATATATATATATATATATATATATATATATATATATATATACATACACATACACACAAACACACACATACTGTATGTATTGTGCTGTTATGCCATGCCTCCTACAAACTACCCCTGCACTGGGAGTAAAAAACAAGCAAAGTTTAAAAAATATGTCACACTGTTGTCAGTCTGCCGTGGCACACCTGAGGATCTCTCACGGCACACTGGTTGAAAAACACTGCTCTAACATACTAACTGCATTTTACCAAAAAGTAAAAAAAAATAATAAAAATTTTGTGTCCCTGAGACGTTTGGTATAAATAGTGAAAACAACACATTTTCACAGTTTTAATATGAGTGGGAAAAAGACAGAACAAAAAATAACATAAAAACAGCAATGTAAATGTATGACTCTAAGAAAGATGAGCTTTCGGTGAATTTGGTGAACACTGTGTATGAATTACTTAAAGGGACAGTCAAGTCCAAAAAAAACTTTCATGATTCAGATAGAGCATGCAATTTTAAACAACTTCCCAATTTACTTTTATCACCAATTTTGCTTTGTTCTCTTGGTATTCTTAGTTGAAAGCTAAACCTAGGAGGTTCATATGCTAATTTCTTAGACCTTGAAGACTGCCTCTAATCTGAATACATTTTGACCACTAGAGGGCATTAGTTCACATGTTTCATATAGATAACATTGAGCTCATGCACGTAAAGTGACCTAGGAGTGGGCACTGATTGGCTAAACTGCAAGTCTGTCAAAAGAACTGAAATAAGGGGGCAGTCAGCAGAGGCTTAGATACAAGATAATTACAGAGGTAAAACGTGTATTATTATAACTGTGTTGGTTATGCAAAACTGGGGAATGGGTAATAAAGGGATTATCTTTCTTTTTAACCCCTTAATGACCACAATGTACCATGTATGTCACTGGTCGTTAAGGGTTTTTTCAGGACATAATAGCACAAGTCTAGCAAGAACACGCTATTAATGCCCTCCCTCCAGCAGGCTTTGTGGAATAGAGCAGTCTCAATGCTGGTGGCAAGACCGCGCTATAAAACAATCAAGTCCCAAAAAAAGGCCAGTGACATACAGGGTACGTCGCTGGTCCTTAAGGGGTTAAACAACAACAATTCTGGTGTTGACTGTCCCTTTAAGAAACAAATTGGGAATAATTTCAAAGCCTTACAATAGTATGATAAAATAAAAAGACAACATATAATACATTAATCTGGGCATACTCATAGTACCCAGCATTAGAATAATAATAAAAAAGATTATATATATATTTATTTATTTATTTTCCAGGATTTATATATAAAGAAAAATATATAAAATTTAGCCTCAAACAAAACAGGATCAAAGTACCAAGGTGACAGAATGCAGCATACAAATTAAAAGACAGCATTTAACTGGATTTACGTGCAGATTTAAATCAATACTACACATATGTATTAAAGGAATTGATTTGATTCTGCAGGTACATCCAGTGAGTGCTGTCTTTTACTTTGAGTATATGTATATATATATATGTATATATATGTATATATATATATATATATATATATATATATATATATATATATATATATATATATATATATATATATATATATATATGTATATATATGTATATATATATATATATATATATATATATATATATGTATATATATGTATATATATATATATATATATATATATATATATATATATACACACACACACATTATATATTTATAGATAGATATGTGTGATATTAAATGGTGCCATATACAGTGGTCTTAATAAATTGATCTGCTACTTGAGATAATGCTGCCTGCTATGCAACACTTACGTTATATGACATTGATTAAAAAGAGCCATTAAATGGTAATAAAACAAAATCTCTAGAAATGTCTCTTCAAAATGCTAGCAAGGATGCATAATACTGCCCAGTGTATGAGCGATGCAGGAAAGGGATCTGAAAGCTCAGACTTCAATCTGTCAGCTTCACACCTCTCTCGCTAACACCCCCCCCCCTCCTTCTCTTTCACTTATTTTATTCAGCCTATCATACAGTCTGCATCAATGCAAAGCTGGAAAACAAACATTATAAAAGGTTTGCAGAGCAATTAGGTGCAGAGTACAGATCAGCACTGGCTCATCCTAATTACAACTGCCCTCATTCCCAAGAACCCAGCCCCCCTCAATACACTATACACACTTCCTCCTTTTCTCAATTACTGAAAGAGATTTGTAACAGAGTAACACTTCCAAATTAATCTGGATCCTGTCTTGTGTAAAGCAGGCGTGTCTGATATAACAAGCTAGAGATTGCATCAAAAGACACATGAAGTGCTCAGTAACCAAGGCCACAGATAAAGTAAAATGTTCTTTAACCCATTCACAGCTCAGCATTGATATAGGAACATGATTTCACTTTTTCTCCATTACTAGGAGATCTGAGTCATTCATATTATAGTAGTCTGGTTAAAAAAAAACCATAATAAAATAATACCATTTTCTACTTGAATGTATTCGTGTATTTTATCACTGCACACATGGTTGCATGTAACTGTGCGTTTAACCCCTGCAAACTGCATTGCCAATTGTGAGCAATACATACCTGGTAAGCCAATCAACAGTTATATACTCAGGTAGCTGCTAATCACAGGTCATGTTCTATTCATGACTGGTTTGTAGAATTCGCCTTTACCCGTGTTAAACAGTTAAAGGGAAAGGAAACAAACAAAAAAAAAGTACTTTCTTTTAAATCTACTTTATATGTTATATATTTGTAATTTAAACCTAGTAAATGTTTCCTGTCGTTTTCTTGTAATATCTCATCCAAAATTCTTATCTCGCCAAACCCATTATTATACTCATTATGTGAGCCCTATAATGATGTTCTACCTAGGTAAAAACATTATGGCGGCCCACATGCACATTAAGACTGCTGCTCCATAACATCGCCGAAAATCAACCTGATCGAGTACGATCGGGTTGATTGACACCTCCCTGCTGCCGGCTGATTGGCTACGAATGTGCAGGGGACGGTGTTGCACCAGTGAAATGCTGAATATGGAGAGCGTATTGCTCTCCGCATTCAGCAAGGTCTGGTGGACCTGATCCGCACTGTCGGATGAGGTCCACCAGACCTTTGATAGATATCCCCCTAAGACTCTTTACCGACTAACACATGCGCATATTCAGCCCCCTCTGTCCTCTCTCCTGTAGTGCCTTACTATCCAGGTGCCGGATGCGCCTAATCAGCATCGCTTTAATGACGTGGTGAGCCAATATGCACATGCAACGAATAGTATAAAAAAATATGACCACTGAGGGTTATAGTGCGTACGATTACCTTAAAGGGACACTGAACCCAAAATTTTTCTTTCGTGATTCAGATAGAGCATGTCATTTTAAGAAACTTTCTAATTTACTCCTATTATCAATTTTTCTTTGTTCTCTTGCTATCTTTATTTGAAAAAGAAGGCATCTAAGCTTTTTTCTTGGTTCAGAACTATGGATAGCTCTTTTTTAATGGTGGATGAATTTATCCACCAATCAGCAAGGACAACCCAGGTTGTTCACCAGAAATGGGCCGGCATCTAAACTTACATTCTTGCATTTCAAATAAAGATACCAAGAGAATAAAGATGATAATAGGAGTAAATTAGAAAGTTGCTTAACATTTCATGCTCTATCTAAATCACGAAAGAAAATTTTTGGGTTCAGTGTCCCTTTAAATCAGTGCTCGACAAATCTGTTTAAAAGTTAGGTGCCAGTAACAATATTTAGGAGCCAGACATACTTTTGGAAGACAGGCAGTGGTATTTGTATATAGATATATAGAGATTAAGCAAAAAACGTAGGAGCCAGGGGTAGAATTCTAGGAGCCAATGGCTCCCTGGATTTGTCGCGCCCTGCCTTAAATGACAAGTGAGCATGCAACAAGAATATTAAAATTTAATGGGTGCAACCGTTTTGCTATTGGATGGGGCACACCAATACCTTTTACTTAAACTCTGCCTACCTTTATAGGTGGTTGCTGCTGCTCAATTCATGAGAATATAAAAGTCATTTGGTATGTAGAAGCTTTGCTTCATGACCAAAGTATGTTTAATTAATACATATATATTAATATTTCTACAAATGTATTTTATTCAAGTACTATTGAGCCACTATTTCTAACCCTTTAAAACATTTGCACAGTAATAAAATTCTCCAAAAGATTACATTTTATTAATAATATAATATCATTATTAGGCTCTATTAACCCTTTCGTGACAGGGTTAAAGTGTCTACATCGGAACACCTGTTCCGATGTAGACAAATTGAAACTACGCGATCGTGCATACGATCGCGAGATTTCAATTATTGGATCGCATCTGGGGGGCGTCCCTACAACCCTAGGAACGCCCTCCAGACCGCGATCAAGTCCTTGAAGCGCAGAAGGCTTCAGGACAGCCGTTTGATATGACGTTCTATTCCGTCATAACGGCTTTAAAGCCCAGTGTAAATATGACGGAATAGAACGGCATAACGGCGTTAAAAGGTTAAAGGAATGTGAAACACAAAACTTTTGTTTTGTGAGTCAGAGAATACAATTTGAAAAAAGTTTCCAATTTGCTTTTATTATCAAACATGCTTCATTCCTATGGTATTCTTTGTTAAAAAGACACCAAGATAAGTGTCTGAAGCACTACATGGCACGGAATAGTGCTGCCATCTAGTGCTCTTGCAAATGGATAATATTCTTGCCAAACTGTTACCATGTAGTGCTTCAGTCATGTGCGCTTTCCGGTGCTTAAAGGGACAGAAAAGTCATAATAAGACATGATTTAGACAGAGCACACAATGTTAAAAAAAAACTTTCCAATTTACTTCTATTATTTCATTTGCTTCCTTCACTTGTTATCCTTTGCTGAAAAGTTTATCTAGGAAATCTCAGGATCAGCAAAGAACCTAGGTTCTAGCTGCTGATTGGTGGCTGTATGTATATATATACACACACACACACACACACACACCGATTGCCATTGGCTCACCCCAAGTGTTCAGTTAGAAACCAGTAGTGCATTGCTGCTCCTTCAATAAAGGATACCAAGAGAATTAAAAAAAATGATAATGGAAGTAAACTGGAAAGTTATTTAAAATTGTATGTTCTACCTAAATCATAAAAGAAAAATTTTGTGTTTCATGTCCCTTTAAAGGGACAGTAAACCCAAAATATTTATTTAATGATTCAGATAGAGACTATAATTTCAAACAACATTCCAATTTACTTCTATTATCCAATTTGCTTCATTCTTTAGATATCCTTTGTTGAAGAAATAGCAATGCACATGGGTGGGCCAAAGAATATCAAGAGAATGAAGCAAATTAGATAATAGAGGTAAAATAGAAAGTTATTTAAAATTGCACGCTCTTTCTAAAACATAAAAGAAAATGTTTGTGTTTCATATCCCTTTAAGTCCTTGCTGTTCAACAAAAAATACCAAGAGAACAAAGACAATTTGATAACAGAAGTAAATGGGAAAGACTTTTAAAATTGTCATGCTCTGACATGATCTGAAGCGTGAAAGAAAAATGTTGGATCTCATGTCCCCTTAAGTTTATAATAAGGTAAGCATGTAACAGGAGAGGGTACTTTTGAATATAAAATTTCCGCCTTCTCTGCAGCTCTATGTGCATAGTAAAATGTGTGTGGGAGTTTGCGTCCGCACAAAATATGTGAAATATTTCTCATAAAATATTCTGTGTGTGCACAAGTTTTAGTCATGCTGTGAGTATAGAAATATTTATGCATCTGAGCAGTGTGAAGAAGCACAGCACACAGACATACGTAAACACATAATACAGATCTGAGCTTCCCAGCCTGAACGCCAATAAGGTTTCTAATGCTCTAGGTTAATCGCTTAATTTACAGAGGTGAATGATGAGCTGCCTTGTGTGGGAGACAATAGCACCCTGTTGTCTCTGGCATGAGTACAGGCAGCTGGAGACTGCATGTGTCATTGTGGCACCAATTTATTCAGCAAACTTGTCTTTTCCCAATAAACACCTTCCCGGAAAACTCAAAGGTGATTAGGCTATGAATCATACTACATTGTCCCCTTCCTTCATTCTCATGTGTCTGATGTAATCCCATATTCCTGCCAGTTCCTTACAGCAGCAAAGGCTACATGATTAACATAAATATTAGGGTCACTATGCCAGTACAAAAATTGAAGGCTGCAAAAGAGTTAAACGCAGGATACTGCTCACGCAGCATTTATGACTGTTATAACTGGTTGAATGAATAACTTACTTTAAGCCAGTGTGCTCATATCACTAAAATGATGCTGCACAATTCACCATAAAGACATAATAGTACAACTATCAGGCAGCTAAGCCCTGCAGTCTAATGTCTGCTCTATAACCACATAGGGCCCTGACCCTGCAACTACTTTGTCAACCACATATAAACATCAGACAAAGCTGTTCTGCCAGTCACATACCCAAATCAGACCTCAGATCAGAGCCTGATGCTCTGCCAGTCAAATCAACCCCTCCGTTGAACAAGTAAACAAATCAAATCACCATATCTTATGTTACAGCTTTCTACCCATACAGTAAGCTGCCCCATTGTAATTAGAAGACAAAACAAAATAAGTTGAGTAAACTTGTTCATAACCTGCCTAATCTGAGAAGTTAGATGCATACCATGCTGAGCCTAAAGGTTAAACTCCTAGATCCAGGGTGGGTGTGTGTATGTGTATTAACCCAACATTTTTCTTTCATCATTCGGATAGATAATACAGTTTTAAAGAGCTTTTCAATTTATTTTTATTATCAAATTTGTTTAATTCTCTTGGTATCCTTTGTTGAAGGAACAGTGATGCACTACTGGGAGCTAGCTGAACACATCTGTTAAGCCAATAACATAAGGCATTTATGTGCAGTCTCCATTCAGTAGCTCTTGAGCCTCCTTAGGTATTCTTTTCAATAATGGGTACCAAGAGAACAAAACAAATTTGATAAGTAATTTGAAAAGTTGGTTAAAATCACATGATCTATCCCAATTTTGCTTACCTGATTATTTCATTTCCATTGAGGGGAGGAGAGTCCACAGCGTCATTCATTACTGTTGCAAATTAAGAACCTGGCCACCAGGAGGAGATAAAGACACCCCAGCCAAAGGCTTAAATACCTCCCCCACTTTCCTCATCCCCCAGTCATTCTGCTGAGGGAACAATGAACAGTAGGAGAAATATCAGGGTATAGATCGTGCCAGAAGATTATTTAAATTTAGGTCCGCACATCGGAGATACGGGCGGGAGCCGTGGACTCTCCGCCCCTCAATGGAAATTAAATTATCAGGTAAGCATAATTTATGTTTTCCATCTAAAGGGGAGGAGAGACCACGGCTTCATTCATTACTGTTGGGAACATATACCCAAGCTTTAGAAGAAATCGGGAGGTAAAAAAGGCGGACCCTAATCTGAGGGTACCACAGCCTGCAAAACCTCTCTCGCAGAAGCAAAAAAAATTTGTAAAACTTTGTAAAATTGTGTAAAGAGGACCAGGTAGCCGCCTTACAAATTTGCTCCTTAGAGGCCTCATTCTTGAAGGCCCAAGACGAAGCCACATCTCTAGTTGAATGAGCCGTGATCCTCTGAGGAGGCTTATGTCCTGCTGTCTCATAGGCCAAGTGAATCAAGCTCCTCAACCAAAAGGAAAAAGAAGTAGAAGAGGCTTTCTGCCCCTTGCGCTTCCCTGAATACAGCACAAAGAGAGATGTAGACTGTCTGAAATCCTTCGTAGCCTGAAGATAGAACTTCAGGGCACGAATCACATCCAGATTATGAAGTAACCTCTCCTTGGAAGAAGAAGGGTTAGGGCACAAAGAAGGAACCACAATTTCCTGATTGATGTTACGGTTAGACACCACCTTGGGAAGAAACCCCAAACCAGTGCAAAGCACCGCCTTATCCGAATGAAAAACCAGATAAGGGGCAACCAGTTTAGATACTCTGCGTGCAGAGGCAATGGCCAACAGGAAGAGAACCTTCCAGGACAGAATCTTAATGTCAATGGAATGCATAGGCTTAAACGGAACCCTCTGCAATACCATTTAGGACCAAGTTTAAGCTCCATGGGGGAGCAGACTGCCTAAAGACAGGCCTGATTCTAGGCAGAGCCTGAACAAAAGATTGGATGTCAGGGAGCTCAGCGAGTCTTCTATGCAACAAGACTGATAATGCCGAAATCTGTCCCTTTAAAGGAACTGGCGGCAAGACCCTTTTCCAAACCTTCTTAGAGAAAGGACAGAATCCTGGATACCTTCACCTTATTCCAAGGATATCCATGCTTCTCACACCAGGACAAGTAAGTCCTCCACACCTTATGGTAGATGTGACGAGTGACTGGCTTGACTTCCTTGCCTGAATTAGAGAATCGATCACACTATCAGAAAAGCCTGCCTTGGCCAAGTCTAGGCATTCAATCTCCATGCAGTCAGCCTCAGAGAATCTAGATTTTGATGTTGAAAAGGGCCCTGTTCCAGCAGATCCCTGGGACAGGGTAAGCTCCATGGCATAGAGGATGACATCCCCACCAGATCCGCAAACCACGTCCTCCGTGGCCACGATGGAGCAATCAGAATGGCCGAAGCTTGCTCCTGTTTGATGTGTGCCACTACACGAGGTAGAAGTGTTAACGGTGGAAAAATTTAAGCTAGGCTGAATCCCCAAGGCACCGCCAAGGCATCTATCAGCTCTGCCTGAAGATCCCTGGACCTCGACCCGTAACGGGGTAGCTTGCAATTGAGTCTGGACGCCATGAGATCTATCTCCGGCATCCCCACACCTGAGACAAATCTCCGCAAACACTTTGGTGGTGAAGAGACCATTCTCCCGGATGAAAGGAATGCCTGCTGAGAAAGTCCGCTTCCCAGTTGTCCACACCTGGATGTGAATTACTGAGAGCTAGCAGCTGTGAGACTCCGACCACTCCAATATCTGAAACACCTCCCTTATGGCTAGGGAGCTCCTCGTGCCCTGCTGATGGTTGATGTAAGCCACTGAGGTCATGTTGTCGGTCTGGAATCTGATGAAGCTGAATGCCCACAGAGGTGGCCATGCCTTCAGAGCATTGTAGAAGTTCCAGAATATTTATCGAGAGGAGAGACTCCTCCCGGGACCATTTTCCTTGTGCCATCCGGGCACCCAAACAGCTCCCCATCCTGCCACACTTGCGTCCGTGGTCACAATCTCCCGTTTGCAGTTGATCTGCAAAATCTGACAGCCAATGAATCTCTCCTGCAGGAGTCCTGTGACGAAAGGCAAAGAATGACTGGGGGATGAGGGAAGTGGGGGAGGTATTTAAGCCTTTGGCTGGGGTGTCTTTGCCGCCTCCTGGTGGCCAGGTTCATAATTTCCAACAGTAATGAAAGAAGCCGTGGACTCTCCTCCCCTTTAGATGGAAACTACTATATTAGTGCATTGAGGAAATCCAGCAAACGTTCAGGCCACAAAATCTTCTCAAATTTTGAAAAACTTTCTGTGGGCTATATGAAGCTTATCCCTTAAATTTCATCTTGTCTGGTAACCCCCCCCCCCCCCCCCCCATAATTTATACTTACCTGATAAAATAATTTCTTTCATGGTGGTAAGAGTCCACAATCCTTTACTTTTGGGAATTACTCTTCTTTACCACTAGGAGGCGGCAAAGATTCCCAAACCCCAAAAGCTCTATAAAAAACCCTCCCACTTCACACATACCTCAGTCTAACGTATAGCCAAGCAAGTGAGGTAACGAAAAAAGAACCATAAAAGGAGCAGGGGAAAAAAAGATGTGCTGGGGAAAAAAAGATGTGCTGGGGAAAAAAAGATGTGCTGAAGAAAAAAAAACTAACCCCATAAAAACCAAAGGTTTTTTTTTGTGGACTCTCACCCACATTAAATAAATGAATTTATCAGGTAAGCATACATTATGTTTTATTGCATAAAGGTGGTAAGAGTCCATGATTCTTTACCCTTGGGCACGAATACCCAAGCCGATTAATAACAGATTGATTTAAAAAACATATTTTTTTCACTGAGAAATGAAACTTACAACCCCAATAATATATATATATATATATATATATATATATATATATATATATATATATATATATATATAAAACTTTTTATGCATTTAACATAAGCAAACAGGCAAAACAATCAAACAACTGCCAGAAGAACCTCAAAATCAAAATGGTAACAGTATGCAAAGACCAAGTAGCTGTTTCAACTTTTATCAACTGAAGACTCGTTCTTAAAACCCCAAGAAGTGCCAACTGACCTCGTAGAATGAGCAGTAATCCGCTGCATGAGAAGGTTAACCTGTCTCCAAATAAGCTTTCTTTAAAAAGTTTTAACCAAGAGGCTAAAGAAACAACAGAAACCTTCTGATCCTTCCTAGGACCAGAAAAAAGAACAAAAAAATATAAGTTTGTCTAAAATCCTTAGTAGCATCAATGTAATATTTCAATGCCCTACAACATATTCAAGTGATGCAAGGATCTCTCTGAAGCATTCTTATGATTGGGACACAAGAGGAAGAACAACAATCTGCTAAAGTAGTCTGAAGAAACAACCTTAGGCAAAAAAAAAAAAGGTCCGTAAAATATTCTTATAATCAGAGCTTTCCAAACTTTTCATGTTGGTGACACACTTTGTAGACCTACATCATTTCGCGACACAGTAATTCAGTTGTTCTAGCAAAAAGGAGGTTAAACTAAATCGTTTTAAGAGATACGGACACAAACAAATTATATAATAACAAAATATATTTATAAGTAACAGTATGTATGTGCAAGAATTAAAAAAAAGTTTAATAACACCAATAGCTACTTACTATTTTAATGGGATGTATGAGGTTGATGGGATGAACACAGTTTCGGAATATTTGGTGTAATATTTGATAAAGATACTCGCATTTCATCATCAAGTATTTTTAAGCTTCCACTTCCTATCCATATATCAAGAGCAGGAGCAGCAATGCACTACTGGGAGCTAGTTGCAAAAAAATCCCACTGACTTCAGCTCAACGTTTAAGCTGCCACCCTCAGAGCTCTGTGAGTCCGACGGACTACTGCCCGCGCTGCAAACACACTGCTGTCCCACTCACTGGCTACACTTGCAGTCACAAGCCAATTAAGGAGACTACACGTGCAGTCAGAAGCCAATGTGCCGCCAAATCCGTCAATGGTAATAGTTTCAGTGCCCACTGAGCTATGCTAATTGGTTAAGATGATCTGTGACCCACTAGGTATCAATCACGTATTAACCATGTGATATGCATAGCAGGCAGGTCGAAAGTCAGAAACCAAAAAACTATTTAAAAAAAATAAATTTAAAAATATTTGTGCTGAAGCAGGGACACACCTACACACTGCTGCCGACACACTAGTGTGTCCCGACACACAGTTTGGAAAGCACTGCTTATAATCATGATGAAAAATCAGATAAGGAGGTTCACAAGAAAGAGCAGATAAACACTTCTAGCAGAAGAAATCGCCAAAAAAAATAACACTATCCAAGAAAACTTAAATTATGCTTGGTAGAAGAGAGAAGAGGGCCCAATGGCACCACTGGTTGTAAATAAGGAATATAGTTATTGATACTTATGATAATAAAATTAGGTGGAAGATGAAAATCTTATATTCCACTTATTGTGTTTATAGTATCATTGTTAGGTGCTGTGTACTACTAAACTGGGAACAGAAATTGGGGATTTGACATCTCCAAAAAAATGTACACTTGATTAGCACTCTAATTCCCTAATATGGAATTGTTTACTGAGTTTCAAAAATGCGGATCAGTGAATTAAATTAAAACATAACTTTTATTGGACTATATATTAAAATTAAATGGAACAAATAATACTTTAAAAACCCAGGATTGAAACTTACTCGATCTATACTTAGCTCCTTAAAATCCAGAGTACTATCAGAACTCTGGTGATTAAAGGGACACTAAACCATGAGAAAAACTAATCTTCAATTACAAGATTAATACATTTCACCTATATTTGTAATTGGCATTGCGTTTCCAATTACTACCGTTTATTATATTTTTAACATTGAAAATAAATTGTTTTCCAAACCCACCGTTCTGCTAGTCTTTAGCATCCTCAAATCATTAACGATAACCTGGGTTATGAAAATGGCGGACAAATGTAGCTTTGCGCATGCGCGATATTCAGGACTCGTCATAGTGTACGTCACATAGCTTTGCGCATGCGCGATATTCAGGACTCGTTATAGTACACATCACTCACCATCAAACCAGCAGGTAAGTGAGGTAACAGAGATAGTATATGCGCATGCGTGAGTGAGCGGATCGCAATGCGCATGTAAGGGGTGACAGAATCGTCAGTTAATGATATTCAAGAAATCGCAATAGGATTGGCTATTGAGTTTGATAGTGATCTGCCCATAATAGAGGGTTGGATTTACTGACGTCATCATGGAAACATAAATTATAATTTTATATTATTATGAACGATCGTTTTCCTGTAAAAGTAGGTAGGTTATGCAATATAAACGTTGGTGATTAGAAATTGATGGTCATGTTGTGCCTAAAATAGTAAAGTTTTGGAATCCTTTAACTTTGTATACTACATTTAGCTTTATAAATAAGCCATATCAGCAAACCCCTATGCTATGTTATAAACGCTGCAGCTAAAATCCAATGGTTTACCTACATCAGAAATAATTCAGAGAGCAAATAAATCAGAAATATACTGTAGCAAATTTTGATAATAGCCTTAATCTAGAATATCTAGACTTAGTGACAAATACACTGATGAGACCCATACAAGGGTGTTTATAAATGTATGACGAACTCACTTATTCAGTGTCATTCATTAGCTAGCTGAAGAACGTTTTCCAATACAAATCTTTTAAAAGTAAAAATATATATGTACTGCTAGTGAGATTTTGATATTAGCCTTATGGTGCAACAATAGTTGTGTACTGCTAGTGAGATTCTGATATTAGCATTATGGTGCAACAATAGTTAACTTATTACACCCTAAAAGGGGTTAACATTGTAAAAGCAACCAAAATACACCGAACCTCATATTCAAGTACATGGTATACCACAAGATACCATAATCACTACTCTACATAATCTGACATTTGTTTCAGTAAACTAACTGGAACTATGAATGTCCTAACAATCTTTTAGGTTAACTCTTACTTTTATTAGAAACGGATAACTCAGAGAGTTGGCAGAACTCTAGTCGAAAGATATATTAAGATTTATTTTATAGCAGCTACCGATTTGGTTTATTATAGCTCTATTTCATACTCCTATCAAAGTTGACTCATTCCTGGGTTTTTAAAGTATTATTTGTTCCATTTAATTTTAATATATAGTCATGTTTTAATTTAATTCACTGATCCGCATTTTTGAAACTCAGTAAACAATTCCATATTAGGGAATTAGAGTGCTAATCAAGTGTACATTTTTTTGGAGATGTCAAATCCCCAATTTCTGTTCTTAAATTATGCTTACCTGATAATTTTATTTTCTTCTGATGGGAAAAGTCCACAGCTACATTCATTACTTTTGGGAATTCAGAACCTGGCCACCAGGAGGAGGCAAAGACACCCCAGCCAAAGGCTTAAAATACCTCCCCCACTTCCCTCATCCCCCAGTCATTCTGCCAAGCCAAGGGAACAAGGAACAGTAGGAGAAATATCAGGGGGAAAAAGGTGCCAGAAGAAAAAAAATATGGTCGCCCCAAAGATAAAACGCGGGCGGGGAGCTGTGGACTCTTCCCATCAGAAGAAAAGAAAATTATCAGGTAAACATAATTTAAGTCTTTCTTCTTAAACGGGAAGAGTCCACAGATGCATTTATTACTTTTGGGAAAATACCCAAGCTATAGAGGACACTGAATGCAAAGGCGTCCCCTTCGAAGGGCACCACAGCCTGAAATTACCCAACACCCGATAAAAAACTGTATCACTAGAAACCAGGGGTAAAAACCGGAAAGGTTTAACAGTTAAACAGCATGCAAGCCATGCTAGAGACCACTCATAATCACTAGAGTTCATTGAGCACAAAGGCCTCAGAGAAGCCATGCCCCGTGGCTCTGAGCTCCCACGTACCCCCAACCCGAAGGAAGAGAACCTTCCTCTATCCCCGAGGGGAAGAACAGAGGACCCAATAAGACATCCAAAGGACCATCAACAAGGTAAGAAAAAAAACAACCCTCAAAAAGACTTAAGCGAACCCAAGGTTGCTACAAGACCGTCCAGGGAAATGAACTCCCAAGTAGGACAAGGACCAGAGAGTAACTCCATATGAAAAAAAGTGATCACGAGGAACAACAAAGGTCCTTCCTAAGATCCATAACACAGTACTATATAACTTACGGTGCTCCAAGGAAGCCGCAAGCTCCCTACTGTACCATAGTCAAGCTGACACAACAGTTAAACTAGACAAACATAGATAGGCTGTCTTAGCAGATAAAAAAGACTCTGAGAACAGAGAGACACCTCTGCAGAAGAACTCGCGAGGCCCAGTCTCAAGGCAGCAAAGCTGACCCTAAGCCCATGTGGGACCCCATACCAAAGAGAAATGCTGAAAAACATAATTTATGTAAGAACTTACCTAATAAATTCATTTCTTTCATATTAGCAAGAGTCCAAGAGCTAGTGACGTATGGGATATACATGCCTACCAGGAGGGGCAAAGTTTCCCAAACCTCAAAATGCCTATAAATACACCCCTCACCACACCCACAAATCAGTTTAACGAATAGCCAAGAAGTGGGGTGATAAGAAAAAAGTGCGAAGCAAAAATATAAGGAATTGGAATAATTGTGCTTTATACAAAAAAATCAAAACCACCACAAAAAAGGGTGGGCCTCATGGACTCTTGCTAATATGAAAGAAATGAATTTATCAGGTAAGTTCTTACATAAATTATGTTTTCTTTCATGTAATTAGCAAGAGTCCATGAGCTAGTGACGTATGGGATAATGACTACCCAAGATGTGGATCTTCCCCGCAAGAGTCACTAGAGAGGGAGGGATAAAATAAAGACAGCCAATTCCGCTGAAAAAAATCCACACCCAAAAATAAAGTTTAAATCTTATAAAAGAAAAAAACTGGAAATATAAGCAGAAGATTCAATCTGAAACAGCTGCCTGAAGTACTTTTCTACCAAAAACAGCTTCAGAAGAAGAACACATCAAAAACATAATTTATGTAAGAACTTACCTGATAAATTCATTTCTTTCATATTAGCAAGAGTCCATGAGCTAGTGACGTATGGGATATACATTCCTACCAGGAGGGGCAAAGTTTCCCAAACCTTAAAATGCCTATAAATACACCCCTCACCACACCCACAATTCAGTTTAACGAATAGCCAAGAAGTGGGGTGATAAGAAAAAAGTGCGAAAGCATATAAAATAAGGAATTGGAATAATTGTGCTTTATACAAAAAAATCATAACCACCACAAAAAAGGGCGGGCCTCATGGACTCTTGCTAATATGAAAGAAATGAATTTATCAGGTAAGTTCTTACATAAATTATGTTTTCTTTCATGTAATTAGCAAGAGTCCATGAGCTAGTGACGTATGGGATAATGACTACCCAAGATGTGGATCTTTCCACACAAGAGTCACTAGAGAGGGAGGGATAAAATAAAGACAGCCAATTCCTGCTGAAAATAATCCACACCCAAAATAAAGTTTAATGAAAAACATAAGCAGAAGATTCAAACTGAAACCGCTGCCTGAAGTACTTTTCTACCAAAAACTGCTTCAGAAGAAGAAAATACAACAAAATGGTAGAATTTGGTAAAAGTATGCAAAGAGAACCAAGTTGCCACTTTGCAAATCTGATCAACCGAAGCTTCATTCCTAAACGCCCAGGAAGTAGAAACTGACCTAGTAGAATGAGCTGTAATCCTATGAGGCGGAGTCTTACCCGACTCAAAATAGGCAAGATGAAATAAAGATTTCAACCAAGATGCCAAAGAAATGGCAGAAGTTTTCTGGCCTATCTAAAACCGGAAAAGATAACAAATAAACCAGAAGTCTTTCGGAAAGACTTAATAGCTTCAACATAATATTTCAAAGCTCTAATAACATCCAAAGAATGCAACGATTTCTCCTTAGAATTCTTAGGATTAGGACATAATGAAGGAACCACAATGTTTCTACTAATGTTGTTGGAATTCACAACTTAGGTAAAAATTCAAAAGAAGTTCGCAACACCGCCTTATCCTGATGAAAAATCAGAAAAGGAGACTCACAAGAAAGAGCAGATAATTCAGAAACTCTTCTGGCAGAAGAGATGGCCAAAAGGAACAAAACTTTCCAAGAAAGTAATTAAATATCCAATGAATGCATAGGTTCAAATGGAGGAGCTTAAAGAGCCCCCAGAACCAAATTCAAACTCCAAGGAGGAGAAATTGACTTAATGACAGGCTTTATACGAACCAAAGCTTGTACAAAACAATGAATATCAGGAAGAATAGCAATCTTTCTGTGAAAAAGAACAGAAAGAGCAGAGATTTGACCTTTCAAGGAACTTGCGGACAAACCCTTATCTAAACCATCCTGAAGAAATTGTAATATTCTTGGTATTCTAAAAGAATGCCAAGAAAAATGATGAGAAAGACACCAAGAAATATAAGTCTTCCAGACTCTATAATATATCTCTCTGGATACAGATTTACGAGCCTGTAACATAGTATTAATCACAGAGTCAGAGAAACCTCTTTGACCAAGAATCAAGCGTTCAATCTCCATACCTTTAAATTTAAGGATTTCAGATCCTGATGGAAAAAAAGGACCTTGAGACAAAAGGTCTGGTCTTAACGGAAGAGTCCACGGTTGGCAAGAGGCCATCCGGACAAGATCCTCATACCAAAACCTGTGAGGCCATGCCGGAGCTACCAGCAGAACAAACGAGCATTCCTTCAGAATCTTGGAGATTACTCTTGGAAGAAGAACTAGAGGCGGAAAGATATAGGCAGGATGATACTTCCAAGGAAGTGAAAATGCATCCACTGCCTCCGCCTGAGGATCCCGGGATCTGGACAGATACCTGGGAAGTTTCTTGTTTAGATGAGAAGCCATCAGATCTATTTCTGGAAGTTCCCACATTTGAACAATCTGAAGAAATACCTCTGGTTGAAGAGACCATTCGCCCGGATGCAACGTTTGGTGACTGAGATAATCCGCTTTCCAATTGTCCATACCTGGGATATAAACCGCAGAGATTAGACAGGAGCTGGATTCCGCCCAAACCAAAATTCGAGATACTTCTTTCATAGCCAGAGGACTGTGAGTCCCTCCTTGATGATTGATGTATGCCACAGTTGTGACATTGTCTTATCTGAAAACAAATGAACAACTCTCTCTTCGGAAGAGGCCAAGACTGAAGAGCTCTGAAAATTGCACGGAGTTCCAAAATATTGATCGGAAATCTCACCTCCTGAGATTCCCAAACCCCTTGTGCCGTCAGATACCCCCACACAGCTCCCCAACCTGTAAAACTAGCATCTGTTGAGATTATAGTCCAGGTCGGAAGAACAAAGAAGCCCCCTGAACTAAACGATGGTGATCTGTCCACCATGTCAGAGAGTGTCGTAAAATCGGTTTAAAGATATAAATTGAGATATCTTTGAGTAATCCCTGCACCATTGGTTCAGCATACAGAGCTGAAGGGGTCGCATGTGAAAACGAGCAAAGGAGATCGCATCTGAAGCGGCAGTCCTAAGACCCAACATTTCCATGCATAAGGCTACCAAAGGGAATGATTGTGACTGAAGGTTTTGACAAGCTGATATCAATGTTAAACTTCTCTTGTCTGACAAGGACAGAGTCATAGACACTGAATTTATCTAGAAACCTAAAAAGGTTACCCTTGTCTGAGGAATCAATGAACTGATTGGTAAATTGATCCTCCAACCATGAACTTGAAGAAACAACACAAGTCGATTCGTATGAGATTCTACGAAAATGAGAAGACTGAGCAAGTACCAAGATATCGTCCAAATAAGGAAATACCAAAACCCTATTCTCTGATTACAGAAAGAAGGGCACCGAGAACCTTTGAAAAAAATTCTTGGAACTGAGGCTAGGCCAAACGGTAGAGCCACAAAACTGGTAATGCTTGTCTAAAAAGAGAATCTCAGACACTAAAAGTAATCTGGATGAATCGGAATATGCAGATACACATCCTGTAAATCTATTGTAGACATATAATGCCCTTGCTAAACAAAAGGCAGGATAGTCCTACAGTAACCATCTTGAATGTTGGTATCCTAACATAACGATTCAATAATGATAGATCCAGAACTGGTCTGAAGGAATTGACCTTCTTTGGTACAATGAAGAGATAAAATAAAACCCCAGCCCCTGTTCCAGAACTGGAACTGGCATAAATACTCCAGCCAACTCTAGATCTGAAACACATTTCAGAAATGCTGAGCCTTGCTGTGTTAACTGGGACACGGGAAAGAAAAGAATCTCTTAGCAGGAGGCCTTAACTTGAAGCCAATTCTGTACCTTTCTGAAACAATGTTTCTGAAACCAGAGATTAAGAACGGAATTGATCCAAATTTCTTTGAAGAAAACGTAATCTGCCCCATACCAGCTGAGCTGGAATAAGGGCCGCACCTTCATAGGTACTTAGGAGCTGGCTATAGGTTTCTATAAAGCTTGGATATATTCCAAACTGAAAATAGTTTCCAAACTGATACCGCTCCTGAGGATGAAGGATCAGGCTTTTGTTCCTTGTTGTGAGGAAAGGAACGAAATGATTATTTACCCTGGAAAGAAAGGGAAAGCAAAGTTGACTTAGAAGACATGTCAGCATTCCAAGTTTAATCCATAAAGCTTTTCTAGCTAAAATAGCTAGAGACATATACCTGACATCAACTCTAATGATATCAAAAGATGGTATCACCAATAAAATTATTAGCATATTATAGAATAATAATAATGCTATAAAATTATGATCTGTTACTTGTTGCGCTAAAGCTTCTAACCAAAAAGTTGAAGCTGCAGCAACATCCGCTAAAAATATAGCAGGTCTAAGAAGATTACCTGAACATAAGTAAGCTTTTCTTAGAAAGGATTCAATTTTCCTATCTAAAGGATCCTTAAATGAAGTACTATCTGCCATAGGAATAGTAGTACATTAGCAGGAGTAGAGACAGCCCCATAACCTTAGGGATTTTTGTCCCAAAAAACTCTAATCTGTCAGATGGCACAGGATATAATTTGCTTAAACGTCTAGAAGGAGTAAATAAATTACCCAAATTATTCCATTCCCTGGAAATTACTTCAGAAATAGCATCAGGGAGATAAAACACTTCTGGAATAACTACCTTATTTAAACGTTTACATTTAGTATCAAGAGGACCAGAATCCTCTATTTCTAATGCAAATAACACTTCTTTAAGTAAAGAACGAATAAATTCCATCTTGAACAAATACAAAGATTTATCAGCATCAAAATGATGATGTTCATTTAAAAATTCATCTGAAAAAAAGAGAAGTTTTAAAAGACTTTTATGTATACTAGAAGGAGAAATAACAGACATAGCCTTCTTAATGGATTTAAAATAAATAAAATCTCTTATGTTATCAGGAACACTCTGAAAATTAGATGTTGACGGAACAGCAACAGGTAATGTAACAGTACTAAAGGAAATTTTATCTGCATTAATAAGTTTGACATGACATGCAATACAAATAACAGCTGGAGAAAACAGATACCAAAAGTTTATAGCAGACTTAGCTTGGTAGCTCCAGCACTGTGCAGTGATTTTCCTGTAGTAACTTCTGACTCAGTTGCAACGTGGAACATCTTGCAATATGTAAAAGAAAAAAACAACATATAAAGCAAAATTGATCAAATTCCTTAAATGACAGTTTCAGGAATGGGAAAAAAATGCCAGTGAACAAGCTTCTAGCAACCAGAAGCAATAAATAATGAGACTTAAATAATGTGGAGACAAAAATGACGCCCATATTTTTTAGCGCCAAAAAAGACGCCCACATTATTTGGCGCCTAAATGCTTTTGGCGCCAAAAATGACGCCACATCCGGAACGCCGACATTTTTGGCGCAAAATAACGTCAAAGAATGACGCAACTTCCGGCGACACGTATGACGCCGGAAACGGAAATAGAATTTTTGCGCCAAAAAAATCCGCGCCAAGAATGACGCAATAAAATGAAGCATTTTCAGCCCCCGCGAGCCTAACAGCCCACAGGGAAAAAGTCAAATTTTAAGGTAAAATATGTTAAATTAAAATGCATTATCCCAAATATGAAACTGACTGTCTGAAAATAAGGAAAGTTGAACATTCTGAGTCAAGGCAAATAAATGTTTGAATACATATATTTAGAACTTTATAAACAAAGTGCCCAACCATAGCTAGGAGTGTCACAGAAAATAAGACTTACTTACCCCAGGACACTCATCTACATATAGCAGATAGCCAAACCAGTACTGAAACGAGAATCAGCAGAGGTAATGGTATATATAAGAGTATATCGTCGATCTGAAAAGGGAGGTAAGAGATGAATCTCTACGACCGATAACAGAGAACCTATGAAATAGACCCCTTAGAAGGAGATCACTGCATTCAAATAGGCAATACTCTCCTCACATCCCTCTGACATTCACTGCACGCTGAGAGGAAAACCGGGCTCCAACTTGCTGCGGAGCGCATATCAACGTAGAATCTAGCACAAACTTACTTCACCACCTCCATCGGAGGCAAAGTTTGTAAAACTGAATTGTGGGTGTGGTGAGGGGTGTATTTATAGGCATTTTAAGGTTTGGGAAACTTTGCCCCTCCTGGTAGGAATGTATATCCCATACGTCACTAGCTCATGGACTCTTGCTAATTACATGAAAGAAATGGTAGAATTTAGTAAAAGTATGCAAAGAAGACCAAGTTGCTGCTTTGCAAATCTGATCAACCGAAGCTTCATTCCTAAACGCCCAGGAAGTAGAAACTGACCTAGTAGAATGAGCTGTAATCCTTTGAGGCGGAGTTTTACCCGACTCGACATAAGCATGATGAATTAAAGATTTCAACCAAGATGCCAAAGAAATGGCAGAGGCCTTCTGACCTTTCTTAGAACCGGAAAAGATAACAAATAGACTAGAAGTCTTTCGGAAATTCTTAGTAGCTTCAACATAATATTTCAAAGCTCTAACTACATCCAAAGAATGCAATGATTTCTCCTTAGAATTCTTAGGATTAGGACATAATGAATGAACCACAATTTCTCTACTAATGTTGTTAGAATTCACAACCTTAGGTAAAAATTTAAAAGAAGAAGTTCGCAACACCGCCTTATCCTGATGAAAAATCAGAAAAGGAGACTCACAAGAAAGAGCAGATAATTCAGAAACTCTTCTGGCAGAAGAGATGGCCAAAAGGAACAAAACTTTCCAAGAAAGTAATTTAATGTCCAATGAATGCATAGGTTCAAACGGAGGAGCTTGAAGAGCCCCCAGAACCAAATTCAAACTCCAAGGAGGAGAAATTGACTTAATGACAGGTTTTATACGAACCAAAGCTTGTACAAAACAATGAATATCAGGAAGAATAGCAATCTGTGAAAAAGAACAGAAAGAGCAGAGATTTGTCCTTTCAAGGAACTTGCAGACAAACCTTTATCCAAACCATCCTGAAGAAACTGTAAAATTCTCGGAATTCTAAAAGAATGCCAGGAAAAATGATGAGAAAGACACCAAGAAATATAAGTCTTCCAGACTCTATAATATATCTCCCTAGATACGGATTTACGAGCCTGTAAAATAGTATTAATCACAGAGTCAGAGAACCTCTTTGACTAAGAATCAAGCGTTCAATCTCCATACCTTTAAATTTAAGGATTTGAGATCCTGATGTAAAAAAGGACCTTGCGACAGAAGGTCTGGTCTTAGCGGAAGAGTCCACGGTTGGCAAGAGGCCATCCGGACAAGATCCGCATACCAAAACCTGTGAGGCCATGCTGGAGCCACCAGCAGAAAAAACGAGCATTCCTTCAGAATCTTGGAGATTACTCTTGGAAGAAGAACTAGAGGCGGAAAGATATAGGCAGGATGATACTTCCAAGGAAGTGACAATGCATCCACTGCTTCCGCTTGAGGATCCCTGGATCTGGACAGATACCTGGGAAGTTTCTTGTTTAGATGAGAGGCCATCAGATCTTTTTCTGGAAGTCCCCACATTTGAACAATCTGAAGAAATACCTCTGGGTGAAGAGACCATTCGCCCGGATGTAACGTTTGGCGACTGAGATAATCTGCTTCCCAATTGTCTATACCTGGGATATGAACCGCAGAAACTAGACAGGAGCTGGATTCCGCCCATACCAGAATTCGAGATACTTCTTTCATAGCCAGAGGACTGTGAGTCCCTCCTTGATGATTGATGTATGCCACAGTTGTGACATTGTCTGTCTGAAAACAAATGAACGATTCTCTCTTTAGAAGAGGCCATGACTGAAGAGCTCTGAAAATTGCACGGAGTTCCAAAATATTGATCGGTAATCTCACCTCCTGAGATTCCCAAACCCCTTGTGCTGTCAGAGACCCCCACACAGCTCCCCAACCTGTAAGACTTGCATCTGTTGAAATTACAGTCCAGGTCGGAAGAACAAAAGAAGCCCCCTGAACTAAACGATGGTGATCTGTCCACCACGACAGAGAGTGTCGTACAATCGGTTTTAAAGATATTAATTGAGATATCTTTGTGTAATCCCTGCACCACTGGTTCAGCATACAGAGCTGAAGAGGTCGCATGTGAAAACGAGCAAAGGGGATCGTGTCCGATGCAGCAGTCATAAGACCTAGAATTTCCATGCATAAGGCTACCGAAGGGAATGATTGTGACTGAAGGTTTCGACAAGCTGTTATCAATTTTAGACGTCTCTTGTCTGTCAAAGACAGAGTCATGGACACTGAATCTATCTGGAAACCTAAAAAGGTTACCCTTGTCTGAGGAATCAATGAACTTTTTGGTAAATTGATCCTCCAACCATGATCTTGAAGAAACAACACAAGTCGATTCGTATGAGATTCTGCTAAATGTGAAGACTGAGCAAGTACCAAGATATCGTCCAAATAAGGAAATACCACAATACCCTGTTCTCTGATTACAGACAGAAGGGCACCGAGAACCTTTGTAAAAATTCTTGGAGCTGTTGCTAGGCCAAACGGTAGAGCCACAAACTGGTAATGCTTGTCTAGGAAAGAGAATCTCAGAAACTGATAGTGATCTGGATGAATCGGAATATGCAGATATGCATCCTGTAAATCTATTGTAGACATATAATGCCCTTGCTGAACAAAAGGCAGTATAGTCCTTACAGTTACCATTTTGAATGTTGGTATCCTTACATAATGATTCAATATTTTTAGATCCAGAACTGGTCTGAAGGAATTCTCCTTCTTTGGTACAATGAAGAGATTTGAATAAAACCCCAGCCCCTGTTCCAACTGGAACTGGCATAATTACTCCAGCCAACTCTAGATCTGAAACACATTTCAGAAATGCTTGAGCCTTCGCTGGGTTTACTGGGACACGGGAAAGA